>NC_045157.1:8333441-8340941 GCF_900700415.2 Clupea harengus
TAAACAAATCCAGGTGATGTTAAAGGTGCAATGTAAGTAAAGAAAAGGAAGTGGTTTTGTTGTCAAAAAGAGAATCATAAAAAGTATTCCTCAATATTATTTTGGATTTGACCCCCTGTGTATCTCAATTCTATCTTGTGTATTTGTTTACATATCTGGGTCATCTAAATTGTTAACAAATGGATCTCTTCAGCACCTTTGTGAAATTCATTATTCAAGGATAGCATTACCAAATAAATATTACTTGATATAAATTGACGTAATTTGACCGTACGTAATGCTTAATATCAACTGTTGCAAAACAATTTAATTGATATATTATTCAGGCTGGAACTATATTATTCAGACTGGAACCAAAACCACACTAATGTTTGGAATGTGTAAGTGAAGCCCTTCTGTGTATATTAATATTATACCTATATTCTCAAAGCTCACTTCAGACCTAATGATGATCAGACTTCTGCAGGCCTAACATGAAGCAGCTGACTGTGGGTTTGGACTGAGGCCAGAGCAGGGCGGTACAGGTCCTCTGAACACCTACCTCCTCTTTCACAACAAAAGAGTAATCATGCCTATGCACACACTCTTTACACACACACATCACACTTATACACACTGCGCACACATACAAAAATGTACACATACACACACACGAACACACACACGAACACACACACACACACACACACATGCACACACACACACACACACACACACACACACACACACACACACACACACACACACACACACACACATGCACACACACACACACACACACACACACACACACACTGCACGCACATAGACATACTGGGAGTTTCCCATCCTTACCTGATTATGAGTGGGAGCTGGGGAACCACCAGGCCTACCGGACAGTTCAAAGCCCCGCCTCGGCAACCCTGAGTCTGGGGGTTAAGTTGAAACGGCCCCCCCTGTTGACAGAGGTGATCCAGTTTTAGCACAGCGTTTCATCTGCACCCCACACTGCCTCCCCTCCACGGGGACATAATGGCCAAGAAAACACTCACCTGACAAGTGATGAGAGCAGCAGGGTTTGAGGCGCCGCAATCCCATAATCAGCATAAACAAGCCGCATAAAGCCGGATTTAGACTCTAAAGGACGTCAATGGTACGCGTCGGCCTTGGAAGATCTCACAGTAATGCCGTATTTGATCTCTAAAATATGTCAATTGTGTGTCTCAACTCCAGAAGATGTCACCATAATGCCACATTTAAACTCTTAAGAGATCTAAGTGTTGTATTGTCTGCTTGTTTTCTGCAGATAGATGTTTTTTTCTCCATAAAGGTGCACTCCTCTATAGACCGTACTGAATAATTGACATGGCTACTGAATTGTAATGTTGGGTAAAACTATTACGACAATTGGCTTTCTGTGAAATCACAGAAAGATAGAGAGAGAGAGAGAGAGAGAGAAATAATGAGAAAAGGCATGTTTGAATTATTTTGTGTGAATTAGACTTTTGTCAGTGCAAGTACAAATTTGACAGATCCTCAGTCCAATTCAAATATTAAAATATATCCTGAGGGGCTCACCACCCCCCAACCCTTTCCCTTACCCTAACCTGGGTTCGTATCCAATGCTTACCCTTACCCTAACCCAGGTTCATAATTATAAGGGCATCTAAATGGGTTATTGATGGTCAAAGGCTACATGACGGCACCCAGTTACCTCCCATCCTAACTTAAATGGATAAGATTACAACACTTACAACAACTGCTCCGTCAGCCAAGCAGAATTACTTTAAAATGGGCAAGGATGAAAATGAAACCTAGCAAATGTAGAAGTGTTTCTATCAGTAAGGGAAAACTGGTGGAAGAGAAGTTTTATATTGATGTTAAGGTGATTCCCTCTATTGTAGAGAAACCTGTGAAGAGTTAAGGCTGATGGTACAGTTCCACGTTGAGTGACCGAGAACAGGTCATTCTTTCCAGACCTTCTTGCCTGGCAAATTGAAATTGTGATGTTTGCAGTTTGGCCTTTTGTCACGCATAAGGTGGCCTTTTTACTGTGTATGAAGTTACTATTTCAGAGGTGGAGAACTTTGAGAGAATCATAAACAAGGCAGCTAGGAAATGGCTTGAGGCGCCATGTTATCTAAGTACTGTAGCATTGTGTGTAAAAGGAATTTTTGGAGTTACCAATGACCAGCTTGGTGGAGGAGTTCAAATGTGCTAACACCAGCTTGGAGATGATTTTATGTCAGTGTATGGATCAAGCGGGCAAGAACACTGCTCCAACGATGAAAACAGCGAAGAAGTTGAGTCCACGAAAAGCGGTTCAACATGCAGAGGGCGCAGTACAGCATAGGGATATCATTGGGCAGGTTCAGAGTGGAAGAGCAGGGTTTGGGTTGGGTGAATGTTGGAAAGCATGGGGTAAGACTTTTTTCGCGACCAAGAAGAGGAAACTAGACAAGCAGCAGCGGCTTTTCAGGCAAACGAAAGGGCAATCGATGCATGATGCTGAGAAGAGGAAGATCAGCTGGAGTGAATTGTGGGCTATGGAGGCTAAATACATTAAATATAATATTGGAGCCACTGCAGAACCTCAGTCAGTGGGTGGGTGAAGACAAAAGCTGCAAGTTGTTTATGGGTGTTTCCTCATATAGTCTGTCTGGTTGTAAAACTAGCCTGACCCAGGGTCGCTACACATGGAGACATAATCAGGTTGTAAAATCATTGGCGTGTTTGTTTGAGAATAAACGAGTTGCGGTTCACGCTTTTGTCGGTTAATGGACATGAGCAGTAGAATTATTTTTGCGTGAGAGGGGCAGAAAAGTAGACAGAAGGCACTTACAAACAGTACTGACAGAAGGCACTTAGAAACAGTACTGACAGAAGTAAACAGAAGGCACTTACAAACAGAACTGACAGAAGGCACTTATAAACAGTACTGACAGAAGTAGACAGAAGGCACTTACAAACAGTACTGACAAATGAGGCAAAGTGCGGGGTTGGAGATTGCTGTCTGATGCAGTAAGAAAACTTCAAGTTCTGCATTGTTGAGACTGTTATGAGACCAGACATGGTGTGGTATTCTGAGTGTGAGGGCATTGTTTACTTCATTGAGTTAACAATTCCCTTTGAAGATGATAAAATAAAACATGGTTGCTTAAGGGTTTGTGAATAATTTCTTATATTAAGAAAGTATTTGAAACTCCATAGCTGCACGTATGCATCAAATAAACTGAATTGTTAATAATTAATAATAATTAGTATTATTATTATTATTAATAATAATAATAATAATAATAATAATACTAACAATAATAATCATAATGATAATATAAATAGTAATTGATAATGGTTAAAAACAGGTTCCCAGCTCCAACCTGTAAATGTGTGGGAGCAGGACCTTCACATGAGCTGTGTGTGTAATAGTCCCTGGGCCCTGGCTGTGGTAACAGTTACTGTTGTCAGCTTACGGCACTCTGATTCCAGATCCAAGGTTTATCTTTTGCAAATAACTGTGAAATAGCTTGGCGCAAAGTGCACACACTCAATAAGCTTTAAATAAGACGTCAAGTGTGTGTTGGTTTGCAGTGCGAGCGAGAGTGTGAGTGCGAGCGCTGGCTGGTGGGGTGGGCGGGGGTGGGCGGGGTGGGCCGGGTGCATTTGTGAAGGGATTCCAGCGGGTTCTGTGGGTTAGGGACTCTAAACACACTTGAGCTGGATTAGAACAGGACCTGGGCCTCTCTAATGCACACTGGCCTCCTCACACTCCAGCCCAGCACAGACAGAGAGAGAGAGAGAGAGAGAGAGAGAGAGAGAGAGAGAGAGAGGGAGGGAGAGAGAGAAGGAGGGAGAGAGAGAGAGAAGGAGGGAGAGAGAGGGGGGGGGATGGAGAGAAAAGAACAGCGCATAAAATTGGATGAGCATGGACACACAGACACAGACACAGACACACAGACACACACACACACACACACACACACACACACACACACACACACACACACAAACAATCAAACATCAATGAAAGTGAAGCACGACGTTGATTGCATTTCAGAGATAATGTACACTCACTTTCTCTCTTTCTATTTCTCTCTCTCTCCTCTCTCTCTCTCTCTCTCTCTCACACACACACACACACACACACACACACACACACACACACACACACACACACACTCACACACAAGCTTACGACCTTCTGTGAGCCAGTTTGCTATAGTGATGAGTTGTGTGGTTTCTCTTAGCTGTAATTTAAAGGGGATTCAAAAGCATGATGTCGAGACCATCATGATTACATCAGAATAAAATGTTCCTATGTGACGTTTAATGCAGTGGTGGGCATTCCAACTAATGAAGTAATTACAGTGTATTTACATGGAAATGAAAAGTACATCCATAAGTGTGTATCCATACATGGAAAGAGTTCTCATTTTTCAATAATAGTTTCAGATGAAACCACTCTGAAATAACAAGTAATAATTCCATAACAACAAAAATAAATCAATCAAAATAATTAAAACCGATTGTAATTCTCCAGTTGCTATTGAAATGATTTGGCTGCAAATGTTGGAAGTTGCTAGGGAGTAAAAACAAATGATTTCGCTATACTTAAATTTTAGGGATAAAATGGGACACACTTAAACACTTTAATCCTAATGTGCAAATATCGCCAGTTACTCGCAGACCTTCCTGTGCAGCAAACAATTTTAGTGACAAATTATTTAGGAACACCTTGAAAAATTGTTATGAACTTTTGAGAGGCAATTACATCTTGTTTGTCTTTAGATTGACATTACAAACTTCCGATAGTTATAATGAAAGAGCTATTGTTTATCGTGTAAAGAGTCATATGATGCATCTAATTTAGTTAATTGTTAATTAAGTATAGTGTGTCACATCGAAATACTTCCTCTAATTTAATGTTCAGCCCAGGCTCCACCATTACACCATCCAATCTCTTTAGATGCTGTGTTGTAAATTGACCCTTAACACAGGACTCATTCCATATCATTTTCCTAAATCACAAAATAGATTTTTCCTAAATTTCTGCAGTTACCTTAACTGACATCTTTGGATTTGAGCTGATTCACTGTCGACTTTTAGGATCAAGAGAACTGAACTGAAATGTTTGGTTCAATCTGCTTAGCGGCTGTGTATTAGTGTGTGTGCTGGAGTATCCGTGCAGGCAACGGTGTGTGTATTAGTGTGTGTGCGGGAGAATCAGTGCCGACAACAGTTTTTTTTTTTTTTTAAACTGGGTAGAAAGTGAGTTGATGGTGCTGGTGTCTTATTGCAATTAATTCCAATTTAATTCAATTCAATTCAATTCAATTCAATTCAATTCAAATCAATTCTTTGTCAAAAATATTAAAGCAACCAGATTTCCACAGATTGTGTATGTTTGAGAACACAGAGATGATAGTTAAAAAGAAAAAAAGATGATAGTTAAAAAAGAAAACAAAAAGTTTCTTCTGTTACAAAATACAAACCTACCGAACAGAAACCGAACAGACAAAATTGTGTCCTGTTTCATAGTGTGTCTATTGTGTGTGTAATGGTTAGAGAATGATTGAGAGAATGATTTTCATGGAACTGTGTGTGCTATTTTCAACTCCCAAACTTTTGCTCTGGAACCATAAAAGCCTAAAAAAAGTAAATAAAAACATGCCTGTTTGCAGAGCGCAGTCTGCTGGGCTTGCAGGTGGTTGGATGTGGACGCTCAGCAGCTCCCCCTTCTCCACGTCTCCCAGCGAGAGGAAATGAACTGGCCCAAAACAGAAGAGGAAGAGGAGAGAAAAAAAAGAAAACCCAAAACAAAACAGTGGAGAGGATAAGCAGTGATCCCCTCTAAGCCTCATTCAATGGCGCTTAAACGGCACAGTTCTCCTGGCCACCGCGCCAGCTTCGCTAGAAATCTCTAAGTCGCCGGTTAATTCTTGTTTCTGTCAGGAGGCCTGAAAAACCGGGGCGCAGCAACAACTTAATGCCAGCCGCTCCCGCTGGGTAGCCTGCGCCCCGAACCCCCCCCCCCCCCCCCCCCCCCCTCGCTCTCTCTGCCTCCCATACTCACTTTTGCTCCCCATTTTGCTCACCCCATTCTTTCCCTGCACCCCCCCCCCCCGACCCCCCCCACTGTGGGCCTCTGAACATCCCCACCCGCCCCCCGCCCCCCCGCTAGCCTCATAATAACACCCCCCTCCCAGTGTCATACTGGCTTTTCAGCTACCACACACAGGCCTACACAAAAACAAACTTGCAAACACACCCGCCCCCCGCCCCCCCCCAACACACACACACACAAAAAGATGAACTATGGGTAGATAACATTTCCTCTTGCAACCCCCCCTGCCACGCCACACTATGCTACCTCTCCACCACCGCACACACACACACACACACACACTCACCCCCCCCCGCCCCTCCTCCTCCCTAATCCAATCAGTGGGGCCTTAGCTTTCTAATAAAGTGGTCCTCTCCTGCTCTAAGTCTGTCCGTGCAGCTGTGCTAGTCTCTTCGTGGTCGAGATTAGGCTGGCCGACTCGCTCTGATCAGGCATTACAATATGAATAGAGCCAATAAGAGGGGTGGATTACGCCCCGGTTACTCTCCAAATCCCCACGCCTGCCTTTGATGCCCCCGAGAGGGGCCAGAACCAGGCGCTGGGGCAGGTTTGGCGGGGAGAGCAGGCACGCTGTGAAAGAACGGGCAGTGCGACCACCTGGCAGAGGGGTGTGCGTGTGTGTGTGCTGGCGCGTCTGTGTGTGTCTCTCTCTCTCTCTCTCTCTCTCTCTCTATGTGTGTGTGTGTGTGTGTGTGTTTGTGTCTGTATGTTTGCTCATATGGGCTCCTCAAACATGAACCGAGTCTTGGCCAAAGACCCCCCACTGCTTGGTGCCAGGGGCAGATGGCACTGCCACAATACCACGCGCAGGTGGAGACACCACAGCCGAGAGAGAGGGAGCGAGGGAGGGAAAGAGATGGAGGGAGAGAGAGAGCAAGAGAGATGGAGAGAGAGAAAGGGAGGAACAGAAAGGAAGAGAGTGAGTGAAAAAGTAATCGGAGGAGCTAAGGAGTGAAAAACAAAATCCAAATTCCAGTCCTTTCCCTGGTCACTCAAGCCATTACACACACATAAACACACACCCAAGCCATCACACACACATAAACACACATACACACACACAAGCCATCACAGACACACTCTCAAGTCATCACACACACATAAACACACACACACTCTCAAGTCATCACACACACATAAACACACACACACTCTCAAGTCATCACACACACATAAACACACACACCCTGACCCTGGGAGCATGGCTCTCCCCATCAGCTCCCCGAGAGTCTTTCATTAGCCCTGCCACCCAAAGCTCAGCTGTGTGTGTGTGTGTGTGTGTGTGTGTGTGTGTGTGTGTGTGTGTGTCTGTTTGAAAGGGCTATCACTGATTAATATTTGTTTTGTCTCTTGTGTGGGAGAGGAAGGACTAGCTGATCCACTGTGACCTCTGTAATCCT
>NC_045157.1:8345941-8348441 GCF_900700415.2 Clupea harengus
ACACACACACACACACACACACACACACACACACACACACACACACACACACACACACACACACACACACACAGATCTAATCGCTATTCCATACACAGACACAGACTAGGTAAACAAAAACTTGCAGAAAAATTAAACCAGGTCTGTACTTTTTTTTTAATCTAAAAATCCTGAAGTGCCCTTAAATATTTAAAAACCTCTCAGGTATGAAGGTTTAGCACCAGCACCAACATCAGCAACATTCTTATAAACATTTATCTTACTGTAGCCACACCATGAAGCCAAGCAGACAAAGTTTGAAATAGACCAAGCATGGCTTTTCCAATAATAATTACGGGATGTTAATCAAGTGCTTATGAAGCTGATTGTAAATGATTATAAAGTAATTTACAAGAGACGAGTTGGGAGCCAGACTGGGGTGTGTGTGAGTGTGTGTGTGAGGGAGTTACGGGAGTGGGGTGGGGGTGTCCGAGTGGGTGGTCTGAGAAGCTAGACTCAAGTGTGTGTGTGTGTGTGTGTGTGTGTGTGAGAGAGAGAGAGTTAATTAATGAGATACCAATGCCGCTGTTACATTTCAAGAAAAAACAGCCCAAGTCAACATGAGTAAGATATGATATATATATATATATATATAGAGAGAGAGGTAGAGGTAGAGAAACAGCAGGATTGAAAGAAAGTAGATGGGAAAGAGAGAGAGAGAGACAGAGAGAGAGAGAGAGAGAGAGAGAGAGAGGCAGACTGTGTATCATTTTGAAAAATGCTCTTAGACTGTACCACTGTTAGACTGTACCACTCTTATCCGAGTCTGTCTGGATATCCCATACTGCTCTCCAGAATAATCCAATAAGACATGTCAGCCCAACAACATCCATCATTACCCATGATTCTCAGCTGCAGATGGCGAGTGCAACATATGTGTGTGTGCCGCCCAGGAGGTCTTTACAGACTGGTTGAATGTGTGTGTTCGTTTGACTATTAATCCTCACAGAAATACACAGATAAATGCACTTTATCAGCCAGCCATGAGGTGATGTCCCTTCACTGAGGTGCAGGGGCTGGGTGTTAAAGTGTAAGTTGGAGATGGTCTCCTTTCTTTGCAGTCATTCTCCTCCTGTGGAACTTCAAACCTGCTGGTAGAATGAAAGAAAGTTAGTGTTCAAGTGGCAATTAATAGATAATCAAACACACAAATTACAGTTTTTCTCGATTGTTTTCACACATTTAGCGAATCATGGGTCACCTTCATCTAATGCTCACATCTACTTTGCACAGCAAGAGTCTTCTCTGGCGAATGGGTTAACTATTTCTCATTGCTTTCACACAAATTTCTTTGAGTGTTAACACACTTTTCAAAACAGTTAACACACTTCTCAGAGAAAGACACAAAACCTAATTGAATAACCATGTCAACACATTGCAGACACTTAGTAGCAGCCTACTGAAACTGCTCTCTATATTCTAAATATTGTCAGCACCTGTGTGAACTCTCTGTGCAAAAAAAAACTTTACTGTATATTGAAACCTGTCATTTTGACTTCTTACAGAATATACATGTAATGTGGAAAAATGACTGCAATACAGTTTTTCTCGATTGCTTTGGCACATTTTTCCATTCACTGTTTACTTTTTCAAAACAGCTCACACACAGCCCTTAACAGAAGCTGAAATGACCAAAACACTATATGATGTTTGCAGAATGACACCACCTTCTCAAAACTCATCGCACACCCATCAAAACCAAACATTTCCATCAAAACCTACAATTTGTGCTCAATTGAAAATGTATGTTTTTTCATTTATTTAACAATGGATAACAAAATTCAAACTACAGCTATCAATATCAACCTCTGTAACCATCACTTCAACTTTTGTGCAACACCCTCACAGTATTGACTATTTTACCACTGCCAACATACTACAATTTGGGTTTTGTACTGAGCACTCTTACTTAGGGAATATACTGTCAGAAAGTATTTGAAATCTGAAGATTTGTATACAGTAAAATATTGTAGTTCTGTTTTTGTACACTAAACACTAAACACTATAAAATATATTCTAAACAAGGACCTGTCAACACCATTGATTTAGATTTGCTCTACTGTGTACAAAATGGCAAACATTCTGACACAAAAATATTTTTTCACATTACATGTATATTCTGTATGCAGTCAAAATGACAGGTTTCAATATACAGTAAAAAGGTCAAATCTGTTCTGCGAATCTGTGAACATTCTCCCCCTGCCACCAGTGTGGGCCAGTGTGTTGATTCTGTAAAAATAGTGTAATAGGCTATAAATACTGTACATAAAGTGTAATATAAAGTAATCAGAATTCGTTGTAAATTACTTTAGTGAAACTACAGTACATTGTATTGTGGCAACACACTTTACAAAAGTATAGAAATGGTTGTTGCCAAGAGTGCAAATACAATGAAACACAGTACAGTAAATTGACTGTAAAGGCCAGCAAAGTGTCATTGTCATTGCCGAACGTACAAACA
>NC_045157.1:8360941-8370941 GCF_900700415.2 Clupea harengus
AACTCTACGCCTCTCTCTCCCTCTCTCTCCCTCTCTCTCTCTCTCTCTGTTTTGTCTCTCTCTTGTTTTCTCTCTTTTGGTCTCTCTTTTTCACATTTGCTTTCTTCCTTTCTCTCTGTGTGTTTTTGATTAGATTTTTCTTTGCATCTTTCATGTTGTCTACCGTTATCAGTCTTGCTGTGTTTATGATGTTTTATTTTGCAATGTGCCCTCCATTCACACACACATTATACACCTTCCTCCGGATGCAAACAGCACTATACCGTCTAAATCTACATGCTTGCTCCAGGGGGTTCAGTCTCTGGGCTCTGTAAACAGCCTTGGGACAATGACTAATGCTTGTTAATGGTTCACTGTTTTTACAATACGTGATTATGGTAGTAGGGTTTAGGTTAGGGTCAACCCTAGGCCAACCCAGAATCCTCTGTTTTCATTTGTATTGTCATGATATGGTTTTTCTTCAGTTTTCTAATGTAAACCAATCTCCAATAAATATAATTTATCGTGATTGGCTATAAACCGATTGGGGTTTAGATTACGCATTTTCTTTCAAAATCTGAGTTTTAGAGCTCTGACCCAGCACTCAGTCAGGTAAAATCTGAGTTTTAGAGCTCTTTCCCCAGCGCTGTGTCAGGTAAAATATGACTTTTAGAGCTGTGTCTGGTTCATTGGGTACCAGTTATCTCACTGGGAGTGTTATAAACATGGCTATCTATGGTAAATGCTTTATAGGGGGTGGTAAGCACAGTCCAGGTTCATTTCATTTCTGTTCAACTGCTAAGAGTGTAACTACTGGAGAAACTGATTGAATATAGGCCACTGATTTATTGATTTATTGATTGGCATATTTACTTATTCCTTCTCATTTCTTTCCAAAGGGGTTTTGAATTTGAAAACATTGTTTGAATTTATACCGTGCAGCGAATTTTCTAAGGCTTTACGTTAAAACTGGATTAAACAAGGTTAAACCTAGTGTAATGATTTGCTAATTATTTTGTATAAATTTACCGTTTAACCACAGCTCTCAGATAAACCTGATTAGTACAATAGCCTCTAATCTATTCTAATTTGGGTGGGAGAAATTCTACACGGTTGACTATTTTGAACTACTGTGAAAGGAGTATATTTTCTGTTCTTTATTCTGCAAAGTCATTCTCAATTCACTTAAAAAATATAAAGGAAAAGGGTAAAATAAATATCTTCTGTGTTTTAAGTCTCCATACATTGTTGCAAAGTGTGTCATTTAAGGTCAGACCAATGTACTACAAGTGGAAGAATAACTATAGGCCTATATGGGTAAACTCTGATGAGGTGCATAGTGTGCTGACTAATGACTAAAGTATTTCCACAGTGGAGCTACCGTGCTACTCACTAGGTCATTCACATGTACTTATTAGTTTCTGGGTGTTTCCCATTAGATGCAGATAATACTTACCTTTTTCAACACTAATAGTCAAGTTCCTAGTTAATGGTAGACAGGAAGTCCAGCCAGCTCACTAACAACAGCTGGGAACGAAGGATCCTACTTTTGTGTGATATCTTGAGTACCTTTTAGCTTCAGGGAAAAAAGAGTTTCGTACATTTATTTAAAATCTCCAATGCAAATATTTATCTTTGGTTTTAGACTAAATACTTGTATTGATCATGTTTTCAAGTCTGATCACTTGACCTACATACTCTGACAAATACTGTTGTCCTGTCCTGTCGTGTCGTGTCTGTCAGAGATATGGCTGTACTTTGTCTCTGGTTAGTGTTGCAGGAGATTCTCTCAGCAGTGGAAAGGCCAGGGTGTCACTGAGGCTGGGTGTGTGGGTTGGTAGGGTAGGGTGGTTTGCATTGATCCATTCCGAGGGGGTTTGGGTTAGAGGCCCACCCTGTGTTACTATGTGGTTAAGATGGGGTGGGGATATGGCGCCTGTCACTAGTTGTGATGGTAAAGGTGGGGTGGTGGGGTGTGTGTGTGTGTGTGTGTGTGTGGTGTGTGTGTGTGTGTGCGTGCGTGTGGGGGGGCAGGGGGGGGGGGGGTTGTCTCCCTCACCTCTTTCCCAAGGGTCTGTGGGAAAAAGCAGAAGCAAATATGTCCACCACTTGAGCCTCTCTGATAACACAGATAAGTGTAGAGCAGAGAGTTGGATTTGGAGATGGAGAGAGAGAGAGAGGGAGAGAAAGAGAGGGAGGGAGGTAGAGAGGAGCAGATGGAAGGCGAGAGTGATAGGATCTAAACAGTGTGAGAGAGAGAGAGGGAGAAAGAGGGACAGAACTAGGCTGGAAGACGAGCGAGAGAGAGAGAGAGAGCGAAAGAGAGAGCAAGAAAGAGAGAGAGAGAAAGAGAGTTGTGGTGTTTGTCAGGATGCAGGAAGTGAATGTGAACATGACACCCAGCAGATAAGGGTCCTCCACTGGGTTAACACCGGAGCTTGTAGCAAGGATTGGCTTGAGAAGCCCTCTTAGGTGGCCTTGGCATCTGCCTGATAGCAAGAGCCAGGCATTTCATGGCGATATCACGTTGGGAAGGTGGGGGGGAACTGGAGAGGGGGGTAACAGGGGCCTCCGGAACATTCTGAGCTGATTTCCGGACTTGGATGTGTGAGATGTGGGGGTGGGGTGGGGCGCTGGCATCCCAACGAAACATCTTCACCTCGGTGGCTGGCCTTGGTGGCCTCCGTCAGGGCTAATTTAGCTCTGATGATATGTCAATGTGTGTGTCAAACTCAAATGGGATGTGTGTGATCACACACACACACACACACACACACACACACTACATACACACACACACACCACACACACACACACACTGGCTCCAGGCGAGAGAGGACGTTGAGTCCTGATGACAGCGGATGGATTAGGGAGCAAAGATGCCACTCAGGGCCGCTGGCACACGCTCACTTCTCTCTCACGTCTCTCTCTTTCCCTCCCTCCCTCTCTCTCTTTCTCTCTCCCTCCTCTCTATTCCCC
Organism: Clupea harengus; assembly: GCF_900700415.2. Classification (NCBI taxonomy): domain Eukaryota; kingdom Metazoa; phylum Chordata; class Actinopteri; order Clupeiformes; family Clupeidae; genus Clupea; species Clupea harengus. The sequence continues at coordinate 8,363,900 of NC_045157.1, forward strand.
CTATCTCTCTCCCTTCCTCTCTTTCCCTCCCTCTCTCTCTCTCTCTCTCTCTCTCTCTCCCCCTCGCTCTCACTCAGTGCCCGCCTCAGCGCTGGGCACGACACCCTCTGGTCTCTTATCACGCCAGTGCCAGTGCCCGTGCCCGTGCCAAGCACTCCACATTACTAACAAGCAGCACACCCTGGAACAGACATGTTTACTGGAGCCAGCTCAACTTGCAGTCCATACAGAGAGGGGCGCGAAGCTCACTGTTGGGACAGCACTGTTCAAGTACTCAGAATCAGAATCAGAATCAGAATCAGAATCAGAATCAGGTTGTTTGGCCAAGTAAGTTTGCACAAACAAGGAATTTGACTCCAGGTAAAGTGGCTCTCAGTGTACTCACACAAAATATACATCACAACACAATACAACACAACACAGTGCAACGGTCTAAGAAGTCTAAGAAAGTATATACAAGGAGGAATGGCTATATACAGGAGCTGTGACCCCAAATGTTTTACCTGGTGTTCGGGCCTTTGGGACTTTTTAACTGATGGCAACAAACATGCAAGTCCATACTGGAGGAGCTGTGCACACATACAAAAATATTAAAAAAAATATGGTTTTACGGGACTGAAATGACACACCCAGTGGACACAGCGTGTCAATGTCCAATAGCTTTCTTTGGTGTGTTTTGGTCTCTGATTCTGCGTGCGTTGGGGAGAGACACGGCACGAGTGGAATGGAGTGGAGCTCATCTAGAGTCTCCCTGCTGGAGATGGAGGGATCAGTCCAGGCACGCTCAGACAGATTTGTGTCCCTGTTCCCTCAATGGAGTGTGGAGATGCCCCCTTAACTTCCTCCACTCGTGCTGAAACGCCTGGATGAGGAAGACGAGCAACGGCACGACATATACACATTGACCTTCGACAGCGGTGTGATTGCCAGCGGCGGTGGCTTTCCCTGCGGCCGGCTGTGTGTTTCCATATTTCATATTCATGGCTTGGGGCTAACGCCGCCAGCTAATGCCAGGGGATCTGCAGGAGCAGCGGGGACACAAAGCTGAGGGCCATAAACGGAGAGTGATGGTCGATGATATTTCGGCCCTCGGCGGGCGGCTGCCGGGGACGCTCTTCCCCGTGGCTTTGCGTAAATAGGCTCATAAATAGATCGATCACACATAGTCCTGCAGATTTATGACGCTCTAAAGCTGCAGGACTTTGAGCACCAGCTTGTGTCGCCTCGTTACTCACAGACCCCACCCTACCCCAACCCAGGGGTGAGGGAGGTGTGCAGAGAGAGGGCCTGGTATCTGGGGAGACATCAGCCATCAGCGGGGTGAGGGGCTTGGTGGTGGTGGTGGTGGTGGCGGTGGGGGGGGGGGGCGACATCCGTCAGTGTTCTTGGCAGGCTGGAGCTCAGTGATCTGGACAGGGGGCTATTGGCCCATCCCCCGTCTGAACACCAGCATGGCGGAGCCAGAGCACGTGGGGGTGCACACAACAGCATTCTCTCCCTACAGTTCAGGCAGTTATGTTGATGTTATGTGTTTCTTGTATTAAAATATTCATTCATGTTTGTTTGATGAGAACTATAGTTTGTGACGGATTAAGGCAATCCGGTATCCGATACCTCAGTGTGTCAGAATCTGGATACATAGTTGTTACATGACTATAAACCATTAAGGTACAGTCTTATACAGTCTTTCTGTATCTACATAGCCTGCCTTTCTCTATTCACAGAAACTGGTGAGGTCGCACCTTGGTATCTTCATCAACCACATCTGACTCTATGACACAGGCCTGATTGTTCAGACGCTAGACTGTCTCAGGTGTGGCCCTCCGCGAGGGAGCTGAGACCATGTGCTCTCAATATCCCTTTATGGACATGTCAGCCCACAGCCCAAGAGTTGGCCCAGCAAACAAACTAAACTTCACTAAAATAGCTCCAGCACTCACACTGTAAAAGTGAGAGTGGCAGTCCTGCCCAGGCTGACCTCTGCCCAATCCCAAGAGGTGCCGACAGCCCGGATATTTACAGCCGCGTGCCGCGTTGGTGTCAGAAGTGGGATTGGGCCAAGAGATTTGGAATCACAAAGAGAGAGAAAGAGAGTGGCCGTGCTCGAGGACTGGTTACAGGATGAGAACGAAGGAGGAACTCTAGTAAAACAAAAGCCCCTGAGAAGACTTTACTGATGAGTATGTCAGCACATCCACCAGCTCTAGTTGGCAGCTGTTGATTCTGTGTCGCATTCACTCCAGGTCTGGAACTGTTCCATTCCAGCTTTGTCCTTTGTGGTGTGTGTGTGTGTGTGTGTGTGTGTGATGCGTGCGTGTGTGTGTGTGTGTGTGTGTGTGTGTGTGTGTGTGGTGTGTGTGATGCGTGTGTGTGTGTGTGTGTGTGTGTGTGTGTGTGGTGTGTGTGTGTGATGTGTGTACGAGGGAAGGAACTGGATTGTGAGCGTGACTTTTTAGGAAAACACGTATTGCTAGTAAAACCAACCAGACACCCACGAAGAAAGAGGAGAGAAAGAGAATGGAGCACAGCGAGAGGAAGGTAAAGAGACAGCGAGAGGGTGTGTGTGTATATTAGTGTGTGCGAGAGAGAGAGAGAAAGAAAGAAAGAAAGAAAGAAAGAAAGAAAGAAAGAAAGAAAGAGAGAGAGTAAGCAGACATATCAAATTCCAGTGCTTTAGTGGGTCCACAACCACAGCTGTTATAAAACACAAATTTGTTTGGTAATCCCGTAAAGCTGGACACTGGGAGCAGAGTGGACCATGGGTCCCCTGGGCGCTCGTAAATGAAATACCACCTGCAGCACAATGTCACCGCGCGGGCAGCCACAGTTATATTTAGGTAAGGACATGAAAGAGCCTGATCCCTCAGCAACAAACTAGCGGCTAGCGCTAATCTCCCTCCCACAGTCAATCCGGATGATATACAGCTCGTCTGCGGCGGCCGGCTCGACTAAGACAATGTGCTGTCCGTCTAATTTTTCAAACGTGGAGGCCCCTGTCACTGTCAGGAGATGCGCCTGTCCGCTGCAGGGATACGGGTGACAGACCTCCATTTTTTGCCACTGCATCATCTTAAGTGGACAGCTGGGGCGATGGGTGATGCTTGCACCGAAGTATTTGAGTCTTTTTTCTTAGCCAGGGATATGTCAGTGTCCATGCAGTCTCTGCAAGACAAACCACACATGCACATGTGATAGCACACACACACACACCACGCACGCACGCACACACACACACACACACACACACACACAGTACCACAGCTCTGCGAGAAAATGTCTGAATAAATATTCACCAAAATGTTAAAAGGTTGGTAATTCAACACGTGAATATGTAAATACTTTACCAGTTGTGCCGTATAGTCTGTAACACTGACAATTACTTAGCAGTACACGAGTACATTTAGTAGGGTCCACATAGAATGCTTCTCAAGTCTACACGAAGGCTGTCCTGTAAACAGTGTAATGGCCATTCAAAATTGGTCAGTGTAATTTTGTATGTGTGTGGGGTTGCCGATGGCAGGAAGTGTATTTAGAGCAGTATATGAGTCTGAGAGCCTGGTGCCTCCCCTTGGCCTGCAGGGTTCGAAGGTAAAGATCATGAGAACAGGAGAACAACACCACTGACTGGTGAGGAGGAGATGCAGAAACCAGAGAGAGAGAGAGAGAGAGAAATGGAAAGAAAAAGAGAGTGGTGAAGAGAGACAGAGAGAGGGAGAGAGAGAGAAAGGGAGAGATGGGAGGAGTAAGAGAACACCAAGCCACTGACAGCCACTGAGGGCCTCTGTTGTACTTGTACACACACTCTCACACACACACACACACACACACACACACACACACACACACACACACACACACACACACACACACACACACACACACACACAAAGCCTCTGAGGGCCTCTGTTGTACATGTTACCCCTGTCTCCTCATGGTCAAGTGCAGTCATCTCACTCCACACTGTATCATTCACATAATCTCCAGCTCACACACACACACACACACACACACACACACACACACACACACACACACACACACACACACACACACACACACACACACACACACACACACACATACACACACAAACACGCACACACACTCTCCCACAGAATAAAAAGATGGGAGTTTGGAGAGACAGACTGCCTCCACCCCACACACCAGCCTGTGGGTTGATTCTGACCAGACCTGACCACATCCCTCGCTTTCTCTCCTCCTTTGTCATCCATCTTGTATCCCTCTCTCTTTTTCTCACAGTAAGAAAGAGCACTTCCCATTTGAAGCAGTGCAGGACACACACTAAGGGCTTAAGTATACTTCAAAAGGTCTGTGTTTGCGCTATGCGCATTTGTGTCTCAAAAGTATACTATTTTTGCTGTTGCGGACACGTCTCTCAGCTCACAGGCACAATCACCCAATCACAGTGTTTGGAATAATATCTCTACATCATGTGAATCTACAGCACAGGTTGTTATTTTTTTTCTCTGCCCCTTCATAACCATTTTATGTTCTTTCTAAATAGTGATAGCTAACTACCTTAAAATATCAGCTATGATTCGCTGAAGCATGAAATAAACAAATCTTTCTTTCATCAGCGGGTAGTTTTATTCCCCCGGGAGCAAACATACTTATGAAAATGTGCATCTGTACTCTAAGTTGCTCAGGGTTGGGGAGTACCTAGCTACATGTGACAGAGTTACCTAATTAAATTACGAAAGTGATGTAATGGTAATTCGTTACAGTTACTAATTAAAATATTGGTGATTACAAAGAGGTTACATCTGAAGATATTCTTTCCAGTAAATCATTTTTTAAAGCTTATATGTAAAATACAACATTTATTCTGTTGCTTTGCATCTTTTTACCATATTTTCATCATTCTACCATTCAACTGGCAATATCTGCCTTTTGTCTGCCAATCAAAAAGTAATAAAATGTAATGAGTTACATTACTCCAATGAAGTAATTAAAATAGTTATATTTTGTATTACATTTGGAACAGGATAACTATTAATTTGTAACTTCTTACATTTCAAAAGTAACCTTCCCAACCTTGATGTTGCTTTGGATAAAAGCGTCTGCTAAATGAATAATTAGCATAAAGTTTTTAGTTTTCTCTCTCACCAGTGCTTTAAACTTGCATGCACATGCACAGTCAATGCGCACAAGACCGCACGGAAACAACGTCTTTGTGCTGCGTAGACGGTCCGCACAAACCATCCCGGTGATGAAATGTGCGTCATGCGTGCCCAGTATGTACTAATATCTTTTTGTTTTGTCTTTGTGAGTGTGTAGATGAGTGTGTGTGTGTGTGTGTGTGTGTGTGTGTGTGTGTGTGTGTGTGTGTGTATGAATGAGAGAGTGTGCGCATGAGAGAAAGGAAGTGTTGTGTGTGTGGGTCTCTTCACCTTTGGGTGTTAATGGTCATGCATATGGTATGAGCTGATGTGTGCATTGTTGTGAGTATATATGTTTGTTTATTGTTGTGAGTATATATGTTTGAGTTGATGTGTGTATTGATGTGAGTATATATGTTTGATGTGTGTATTGTTGTGAGTATATATGTTTGTTTATTTTAAACATGTGAATTTCTCCTACCTCAGTGCCACCCAGACTGTGCTTGGCTATGGCTTCTGATGACAGAGTGTATGTTCTTTGTCTCTTGTGTGTGTTTATCCTTGTGTGCGATAGTGTGTGATGTATGTATGTGAGTACATGGCGAGTGCATTGTGCATGTGTGTGTGTGTGTATGTGTGTGTGTGTATGTGCTAGTGAATGTGTGTTTATACATCTCTTGACCCTGTCTTAGTGCTGTCTGGATTTACTGCTATGCTGAGGCTTCTGATGACAGTGTGTGTTCCTGCAGTAATGGATGGACATACACACACACACACACACACACACACACACACACACACACACACACACACACACACACACACACACATACACACACACACACACAAACACACACACACACACATTCTGCAACATGCATACATACACGCACACACACACACACAAACTGCAGCATACTGGATACAATCATACACACATACACACACAAATGGGATGCATTGTACAGACAGCTGTGAGCAGTCACCAACACATATATATATATTCACAACTGTGTGTGTGTGTGTGTGTGTGTGTGTATGTGTGTGTGTGTGTGTGTGAGTGTTTGTGTGTGTGCGTGTGTGTCCAGATATGTATGTGTGTGTGTGTGTGTGTGTGTGTGTGTGTGTGTGTGTGTGTGTGTGTGTGTGCGTGTGTGTGTGCGTTTGTGTGTGTGCGTGTGTCTGTGTGTCCAGATATGTACTGTATGTACGTAGGAGGGAGATCCAGTAATGGTTATAGATGATATGGAAGTGAGAACTGTCCTCTCCTCCCAGATCTGGACACACACCACCACTGGAGCAAATCCATGCGTCCAACCCTCCCACACACCACCTACAGTAGGCAGCCCACACACACACACACACACAAACACACACACACACACACACACACACACACACACCACACGCACACACACACACACACACACACACAAACACACACACACACACTAAACTGAAGAGGTTCAATGTACCAGTCACCTGTTACGTAAATGCTATTGGACTGTGCTAGCTTTTAACGGGGCTGTTTCTCTTACTGTGTTCACTATTCCACAAAAAATGTGGATATGCTAAAATGGTAGAATGTGTAATTTATAACTTCATGTCGAATCCAAAAATAGAATTATATTCCAAACATATTATATTCCCCCACATTTCTACGTGTTACACAATTGTATTATAGAGTTGATAGAGTTTCCCTTCATTGAAAGAATAACCCAGAATGTCATTCAAATGTGCTTCTACATGGCCCGAATGTCATTCCTTTAAAGCGTAAGACTTTATAGGAGAATGGTCCAGAGTTCTGGGGTTTGGTGCAGTGAGTGAGGTGAGGGTTTGATGCTCATCCAGTAAAACTTGTTGGTGCAGTTTCACACTTCATACTTCATCAGCGGCGGGCAAAGGATGGAAACATCCAGAGG
>NC_045157.1:8380941-8390941 GCF_900700415.2 Clupea harengus
AGGCCTACTGCACGGCCCGCTGCTCATCTTCTCCAGAACACACAACCCCCATGTCTAACCTAACTCTACAATTAACTCCCGTTACACACACAAACACACACACACAACCCCCATGTCTGCACTAACTCTACATTTAACTCCCATTGCACACACACACGTACACACACACACACCCACACCCACCCACACACACAACCCCCATGTCTAACCTAACTCTACAATTAACTCCCGTTACACACACAAACACACACACACAACCCCCATGTCTGCACTAACTCTACATTTAACTCCCATTGCACACACACACGTACACACCACACACACCCACACCCACCCACACACACAACCCCATGTCTAACCTAACTCTACAATTAACTCCCGTTACACACACAAACACGCACACACAACCCCCATGTCTGCACTAACTCTACATTTAACTCCCATTGCACACACACACGTACACACACACACACCCACACCCACCCACACACACAACCCCCATGTGTACACTTACTCTAAAATTAACTCCTGTTACACACACATACACACACACACACACACACACACGTAAACACACACACATACACACACTCACACACACACACACATGTACACACACTCACACATGTACACACATACACATGCACATGTGGTAAAACTCTGGCAACACAGGTGTGAGACTGCAGCTTTATTCACAGCACCGGCACCAGGGAAAGTTACAAGCAACACAAGCAACCAATCCAGAGCTCTGTGGGTTGAGGCCCCTTCTTACGTGATTCTTACGTCACACACACACACACACACACACACACACACACACACACACACACACACACACACACACACACACACACACACACACACACACACACTCCCCCTTCTTATTACAAACTCAACTCATGTCCCACATACAGTCCCATTATTTCAGTGAAAGACACGTGTCTCAACAGACATATGACCAAACTACTTTTGGCTGATTTCTACCAAGACTAGGAAAAAGTCATGACTCGAGGGGGGTTTCACAATGCAATATATACAGAACATCCTTCTGTCTTCCTATTGTCATCGCAAGCTCCATTCCATGGTATCATTTATGTATGTAAATATCCTTTCCTGCTCATGTTTAGGCCAGGTATGTTACACTGTGGTTCATGTCTGGTCCCCATGGTCCTGCTGATTAGTTCCTCAACAAGGAACTTGTGTGTGCACCAAATTGCCTATTGCAGTCATAAGACCTCAGGGACAGAAAGGAAGAACATATCTTTCAAATGTACACACAGTAAAAGAAACCTGATCTCAACTAAGCACCTTAAGGTGTAAAACACAAAACTTAACCTACACACACACACACACACCACACACACACACACACACACACACACACACACACACACACACACACACACACACACACACAAAACACACACACTCTCCTGAGCTAACCATACTCGTTCAGCTGACCCCTCCCTAAAATATCCACCCATCTCACTCTACTAACTTTAACCCCACCCAACATTCATAGACCTCCAACCACTATAACTGTAATGCCACCCAACATTCATAGACCACCCATTCTAACCTACCCCTCATCCCACTATAACCTTACCCTCCACCCACTCTAACCTACCCCTCATCCCACTCTAACCTACCCCTCCACCCACTCTAACCTACCCCTCATCCGACTCTAACCTACCCCTCATCCCACTATAACCTACCCCTCATCCCACTATAACCTACCCCTCATCCCACTCTAACCTACCCCTCCACCCACTCTAACCTACCCCTCATCCCACTATAACCTACCCCTCATCCCACTATAACCTACCCCTCATCCCACTATAACCTACCCCTCATCCCACTCTAACCTACCCCTCATCCCACTATAACCTACCCCTCCACCCACTCTAACCTACCCCTCATCCCACTCTAACCTACCCCTCCACCCACTCTAACCTACCCCTCATCCCACTCTAACCTACCCCTCATCCCACTCTAACCTACCCCTCCACCCACTCTAACCTACCCCTCATCCCACTATAACCTACCCCTCATCCCACTCTAACCTACCCCTCATCCCACTATAACCTACCCCTCCACCCACTCTAACCTACCCCTCATCCCACTCTAACCTACCCCTCCACCCACTCTAACCTACCCCTCATCCCACTATAACCTACCCCTCATCCCACTCTAACCTACCCCTCATCCCACTATAACCTACCCCTCCACCCACTCTAACCTACCCCTCATCCCACTATAACCTACCCCTCCACCCACTCTAACCTACCCCTCCACCCACTCTAACCTACCCCTCATCCCACTATAACCTACCCCTCCACCCACTCTAACATACCCCTCCAACCCCCATCAGTTGCCCCCTCCACATAATGTTGGCAGACACCTGTACACAGTGCCCGTTAGTGCCAGTTAAGGATCTGTTCTTGTGGAGCTAGATGCACATTGCCATCTATGTGTGGGGACAGCCTTAGAGGACGTTGGTCTTAATGTCTATCTCTATCTGTCCGTGCGGTTAAGGCTCTGGTTCTGTTCTATGTGTGGGGACAGCCATAGAGGACGTTGGTCTTAATGTCTATCTCTATCTGTCCGTGCGGTTAAGGCTCTGGTTCTGTTCTATGTGTGGAGACAGCCATAGAGGACGTTGGTCTTAATGTCTATCTCTATCTGTCCGTGCGGTTAAGGTTCTGTTCTACAGACTCAGTTCTGTTTCGGATCCATTACAGGCTCTCAGATAGAATTATCACCCACACATCTCGGTGATATTAGTTCCAATGCACGTGCACACACACAGACACACACACACACACACACACACACACACACACAAGCACACACACACACAAACAAATACCACACTCTTTCCCTCTCTCTCCTGTACTGTACACACATACACATAGGGGGCAACAGCAGAACCCAGGAGAAGAAAGAGTGTGGAAGAATAGGGAATAGCACACACACACACACACACACACACACACATCTAACACTCTCCCATCATCATATGACTCTTTAAGTTTCTCAGATGTAAGCCAACTGTAACCTTGATCAGAGCCAGTTGCCATTAAGGAGAGGCACAGCCAGCGAGCCGCCAGGCTCAAGATGAGCGTGACCTACAGGGCCATCACATTCACCAGGATGAACATGTCAGGCCAGCCACGAAAGCACTGGAGGAAAGTCGTCTGTGTAATATGATATCAATGCCAGGCCAAGACTCAGAGTGTGTGGGGTTGTTTGTGTGTGTGTGTGTGTGTGTGTGTGTGTGTGTGTGTGTGTGTGTGTGTGTGTGTGTGTGTGTTAAAACCACAGTCTTCTCTGAGGCTGACCTCTCCCATCGTAGACAGTTCGAGCCCTGTGGCTGGAGAGACAGGTGGTTTTAATGATCTTTATTAAAAACTCTCCCTCCGTCTCCCCAAATCTCTGAGTCGTATAAAACAAATTAAAAACTAATCTTCTCTCACCGCACAACTTTCATGCACAGCTGGACGCCGCCGCCACATCTGTGAGGGTGACTCTGGCCCCTAGTGGTCAGAGACTGTTATTACAACTGACCACAAACAAAAGAACACACTATAACGGTTTGCAAGCAGATTGAACTGGGCCCCTTATCCATTTAATCCGCAGTCAGAAATAGCAGCCTATCCAAATAGAGACATTTCACAAATGCTTGAAAGAACCCTGTCCTCTATGATATGATCCGATGATGTGAGTTTCACATGAGAAACCCTTTTGTTCTCACATCACTGAAACTGAGGAATGATAATAGCATACTTGCAGGAGAAGAGTGGTCACCGTCAGGGCCGATGGGGCAGTTTCTGTATGTTAGGGCTCCCCCCTGTGGTCAGTTTATGACACTGAAGCCAAACCACAGACATCCACAGTGACATTCATGTCTTTGTTCACAAAAGCACAAAAATGTACAAGAAGAATGAGGAGTATGATGATGATAATACGAATGAATGATTGGGGATATGTTGATAGAGAGGGAGAGAGAGAAAGAGAGAGAAAGAAAGAGAGAGAGAGAGAGAGAGAGAGAGAGAGAGAGAGAGCAGGAGAATGAGGACAGCTGAAGGGACTGAAAAAGACATCCACTACACATTTGTGTGTACACATGCAATTGTATGCCTGTGTGTGTGTGTGTGTGTGTGTGTGTGTGTATTTGTTTGTTTGTGTGTGTGTGTTAAGAATGGTGTAGTGATTGCATACATTGACTTGTGAGTGTGTGTGTGTGTGTATGGAGAGGAACACTTGACAAATCACGGTGGCCATCCCTCGCCAGTGGGGAAGAGGCCAGCTGACTGAAAATCTTCCTGATCCCCACCCCAAACACACACACACATACACACAACACACACACACACACACACACCACTGATCCCCACCCCATTGAGGCAAGTAGCCAGGCAGATGGAATGGAAGCATCTCCAAAACAGCCCAAAACTCCCTGACAAAATCTCTTCTTTCATGATGCTTCAGCTCAGCACCAGAATAAACACACACACACACACACACACACACACACACACACACACACACACACACACACACACACACACACACACACACACACACACACATAGATTCTTCTGTGCCATTGTGGCTCGTCTGAGGGGACTTGGCCCTTCAGTAGGAGCTCATCTCACACAAATGGAAGGAAGTACTCCACTACTGTCTATTCAAATGGCCCAGAGGAACTCGGGGGCTTCTGGTGAAATGAAAAAAAGAATTCACAGAAAAGACTGAAATGATCCTGTTCAGTTAGTCTCCTGTCATGCTTCCTTCAGCCAACCACCCATCAAATCTCCACTGTTGTAGTTGTTACACCTATCTATCTATCTATTAATCTATCAATCTATCTATCTATCTATCTATCTATCTATCTATCTATCTATCTATCGATCCATCTATCTATCTATCTATCTTTCCATTTAACCATCCATCTCTCTATCTATCTATCCATATGCACAGTGAGCTGTGTAACATTCATAAGTATTAATAAATACCTACTCAGAGTATATACCCACATATGTCTCCTGCATGGGATAAGTATTAATGAATACCTACTCAGAGTATATACCCACATATGAATACCTACTCAGAGTATATACCCACATATGAATACCTACTCAGAGTATATACCCACATATGAATACCTACTCAGAGTATATACCCACATATGAATACCTACTCAGAGGTATATACCCACATATGAATACCTTACTCAGAGTATATACCCACATATGAATACCTACTCAGAGTATATACCCACATATGAATACCTACTCAGAGTATATACCCACATATGAATACCTACTCAGAGTATATACCCACATATGAATACCTACTCAGAGTATATACCCACATATGAATACCTACTCAGAGTATATACCCACATATGAATACCTACTCAGAGTATATACCCACATATGAATACCTACTCAGAGTATATACCCACATATGTCTCCTGCATGGGCCATGTGCTCTCATACTGTACATCTGTTCTACTGTATGTGTGCTCCTGACTCAGTCCTCTCCCCCTGTCTCTTTCTCCTTCTCACACACACAAACACCTGTGAGTGTGAGTGCACGTGTGCTTGTGTGTGTGTGTGTGTGTGTGTGTGTGTGTGTGTGTGTGTGTGTGTGTGTGTCTACAGATGAAAAGAGAGAGGGATGAACAACAAAGAAGAGATGGAGAAGAGACACAATTCGTTTTCATTTCTCTGCCTGCCCAAGGTGCAGCCTGTCACCCTGTTTCATGATCAATGTATTACTGTAAGACAGAGAAGACGGAGACTAACACTATCACTGAGGGACTAACAACAGCTAACAACCAACCACTAGCCCCGAACAGACCATAATGAACCGCTGTGGTCGCCATGGCAACCGGGTGCTGCTCGCTCCAGGATTTTTATTTTATTTTTTATTTTTTTATTTTGTACACGTATGTGCCAGACATGTCTTTATTTAAACTTTATTTATTTATTTGTCGGCTGAGTTACTGCACGTCTTGGGCCCATCGATCAAACAAAACCCCAAGTCTGGAGAGCAGGAGACAGAGGATCCTGCAGGCTTGGTATGCAGACTTGGGCCCTCTCTCCTCAGAGTTACAGATCAGGATGTAAATCAAGCAGAAAGTAAAAGAAAGAGAGATGGGGAGAGAAAGATGGGGAGACACAGAGAGAGAGAGACAGAGTGAGAGAGAGACAGAGAGAGAGATTGAGAGAGAGAGAGAGAGAGAGAGAGAGAGAGAGAGAGATTGAGAGAGAGAGAGATTGAGAGAGCGAGGACTATGCTGAGGAAGTGATCCTTTGATAGGCCTGAGCTCCCACTGGTGAGATGGCATTTCAGACGTTCAATACTCTTAATCTCGTGGCTCAAGTCTGTTCAACAGGTCGCTCATAATTATCATCAGAGAAATCAAACGCCACCGCCATCATTATTGCTCTGGTACTGTCACATGGCAATTACACATCTTCTGTTCATTAACTCTTTAGCAAATCAGATTGTTATTCACAGCGCTTTGACTGACATGAAGTACTGTCATAACACCAACTTGCACTTTTGTGGTTTATTGTGCTAGTCGTCATACAAAACTGCTTCTCAGAGGCTTTCATTTGATCACAAATGCCGCTTCCAATTTTACATCATAAACCATCCCTCTCTCTCCTCTTCTCTCTCTCTCTCTCTCTCTCACTCACACACACACACAAGCACGATGCGCTAATTAAAAACACTGCGAGAGATCTCTGCATTAAAATGTAAATGAAATTCCGCACGCGTCTTCTCAGGCACACACAGCTACCGTTAGAACGACAATGATCAGCATCGCAGCCAGCTAGGGACTCGCGGGAGGAAATATGTCAAAAGGCTGAGACAACGTCTGCACAAACTGGGATTTAATCCCAGAAAAGCGAGAGAGAGAGAGAGAGAAAGAGAGAGAGAGAGAGAAGGAGAAAGGGTATGAAAAGGAGATGACAGACTGGATGTTAATTGTATTGGTATAAATAACCTGTGATTACAAGCAGGTTCGCTGGAGGCCGAGCGGGGATGCGCGGGTGCCCATCCTCCGCTGTTTGACTATCTGCTGAAGATGGCAAAGCCCTCCCGCTTATTTTTCAACGATTAGCCGTACATCAGCTTTAGCACCACAAATCCAGCCGTTTCACATCCAGCATTAAATAGGATGAATATTGATCTGCTAAAGAGGATTTATTTATTTCATGCTCTATCCAAAGATCAACTGCTACCAGCTTTTGGGGGATCTGCACAGCTCTTACAGAGTAAAGCTACTGCACACATGACTTTGGACTTGACATTTTAGGGCTGGAAAGAAACCAAACAGTAAATTCACTGCAATAATCCCAGATAAATGAACTGATCAGTGCGAAAGCTTAGATAGTTAAGTGGCCTACACTTAAGTCCAGAGACGATAAAAAACACGGCTTGTGTGAGATCTTCCATAAGGGTGAGCGCCTGGTATCGTCAAATGGCAAGGTACACCAACCTGTGGACGCCAGACGTGGAGCTGTCCAAGACGGATTAACCTCCTCTGCCTCAGGACACCATCACTGAAGGGTTCTGGCCTACATCTGCTGTTTATAGACTGCAGTGGTATGCCTACAAAAGTCATAACTACTTTAGAAAGAGGCATATAATTGCAGGCCAAGATTGAACACTGGGCTGCGTGATAACGCGTAAAGCAAATCACAAATCTGTTTTGAAGTATCAAAGTTTCTACTGCCAAAACTGCATTAATAGCACGGCAACACAAACTGCGCTGCCAATTTTTCAACGTCAATTACGCGCCTTCTGTTTGCAGAAGAAACACTGAGCTGCAAAATTACTCCGATTAGTCACACGAGTCGATTCCACTTCTCCTCATCCTCTTCTCCCCTTTTTATTTCAGCGAACCGGGTGGAAACAGATGTGCCGTGCTGTGTTTGTTGTTTGGCAGACACGCATGGCTGGGATTATTCTGGAGTTACACCAAATACCGGCGTCGGAGCGTAAAAGGGAAATTCTGAAGCGATTTGCGGCAGCTTGTGGAAATTAGCACGTTTCACAGACATGCCGTCTTTAGCCCACAAAATCATTCAAAGGGCCAACTGAGAAAAAAGCATCCGGACATGAAAGAAAGCCCGGGAAGAAAGAGAGAAATATATATCAAATAAAAAAAAACAAATAAAACAATACATAGTAATATAATAACCTCGGAATAACAACAACAACAACAACAACACAACAATAATAATACAGATATTTAAGTCATTCAATTATTTAATGTCATTTACCAACAATTTGGCAAAAAGTCGGTGAAGGCAGGGGCTTTCTTCCGCACACAAAATGACTGCGTATTGGACATGTTGCAAATATATTGTATGCGTTAGTGTTGTTTAGAATTCCTGCATCCTTAATCCTAACAACGCATCGCACAGCTCTTCATAGAATTCTCTGGCCATTCGGACCATCAACAGAGTGTACAAGCCGCTTCAGTACTGCCTGATTAGGTTACCATGGAACCGGGCATTAGACCATCACAGAATTCAACAACCCTTCAATACTTCGGGAGTGCATCACTCAGTGGAGCGGCCGTTACTCTCTCAACCGGCAGATGGCGCGTGTTACCCGCTAGTGGTTTTCACAGGCTTTCCAGCGGTGTCACTCTTCCAGCACTTCCTAAGACAACACCAATTAGAGTTACGCTATTCTGTCATTTTAGATGGGAGATACACTTGTAAAGATTCATATGGAGTTTAATTCCATAACTAATTAAATGAAAAGAGACATCTGTTGAATTTCAGTGGCTAGCATGGTATGCTGATATGAATCGGATAGCTGCCAGAGTTGATGCCAGAGTAGCTGCACATCTTCAGTATTTTCTAGTTTAAAACCTAAGTTCCAAATTCAAAAGTAGCCTATATCACCTTATCAGGACAGGCCTATGTCGTTGTATTTTCTTCCCAAATATTTTTGTGAAATAATGAGAGCATCATGATCATTCCGTATTGTTATATCACATTTACACATTAAAAGCTATCCGGTGGTTACAGATTTTTTAAATATTGATTCTTGGTTCATATTTTTTGTGCCGACGTGCCTGGGACGGAAAATCCAAAGCGACTTTCTATCCAACCACTCATAGTTTACTGATGTCATCAAGTGTCAAAATCAATCCGAGAAACTGCCCAAGGCCTGGAGAAATATTATGCCCGACTCTTAAAAATCATATGGGGAAAAAATCAGAGTTGAAGAACATTTTAGGCTACCATAAATACGAATAATAATTGTCAGACTTTGCAAACACAACAGCTGTAAGAAATTACATATTACCTATTGTTTCCTTTAATGAATACGAAAAGTGGCGCATCTTCTATGCCTTATCTAATTCATATGAAATGTGTGGACCTATTTTGTCTGCTTAAAAGCCACGTGTATCTATAAATAAAACGAATAAATTAATTTACCTGAACAGGCCTATCGCATGGGTTGCTGTATTGTTATGTAAAAGAGACATGAGTTGTCTAATTAATTTTGTGTAGTCTAATTATTAATGAGAGCTTTATAATTTTCACGACTTCAGACAATTTTATAGGCTATAGGCTATACTACTACTTAATTTTAAATCTGCTCCTCAAAATAGAGGGTTTATTCCCATGACACGGCTCATAGCTTACCTAACCAATCTAATAATGTATTTCTGAGAATACTCCATTTACAGAACGCCACTTATGTCTTTAAATAGATAACCTTATTGTTCGGAGATTACTCTCAAAACCACATATAACGACCCCTAGAAGCCAGCGTGGAGACAGTGATATGTGGTGTTAAGATTTACTGCCGAATAATGCGCCCGGGTATTTGCACGAGCAGCGAGAACAGCGTCCGCGGCTATTTGGGGGTGTATGGACACGCCACGGGAGCTTCTACGCAAGGCAGGCAGAAAAGCGGATTGCACCGCATATGTACTCACGCAATCAGCTCGTCA
>NC_045157.1:8393441-8400941 GCF_900700415.2 Clupea harengus
GAGATCTCATTCCAAATGCTATGGAGTATATACTGTACATCACATGCTTCCAATTGTATTTGATATCAAATCATTGTGTTTACAAGTATGGCTCATTCATTATATCAACAACATCGATAACGACAAGGTAAGTCACATGACAACACACAGTAGCAGGTAATATAATATAATTCACTTTACTAGAATATAATAGCTGTCTTTTACTAGACCTGAAAGGAAGATTGTGACAGAATGTGGGTTGTTTTGTCCCAGTGCTGTGATGACTGTAAATATACATGTTATTATGCCTGCAATAATTAACACATGTTATGTCCTTGGGCGAGCTATGACAATAGTATAACATTTGGACTTAATTGGAGTAAAAAATTGTTACTGATGTTGCTTCTTGAGTTTCATCTCACAAAAGCACTTTTACAGAAATTACCTTTTTTATCGTCTTAGTGTCAACACACGTGTTTATAATAACATTATCAGTGAATCGCTGTACAGTGAAATAGATCACAAGGAATCCATGCTCTGTATCGTTTCACATTACTATTTGATACTCATGTATATTGCAAACCTTTTTGGTAATTGCTGATGAAATATAATGCTCTGTTTGAATGAGAATGTGTCCCTGTTTTGACAATCATGGGATTGTATGGTCAACTTTCACAGTGACTTTACATGCATCAGGCACTATAGTGATTAACAATGTTGTAAAACTATATTACACACGCCTGATGCAATTTAATTTTTTCCTCTCTGTTATCACAAAATTCTACTAATTCACATTTAGTAATAATTAACTATGGCTAAACATATGATATTATGCTCAGATGAAACCTTTTCATTAGTCTATCATCAGCTGCTAGTCAGCACATGCTTGTGTGAGTGTGAGTCTGTGTGTGTGTGTGTGGACAAATTCTTATCCTAACAGTGCGTTATATTTAACCATCAATAATCAAAAAGGTTTGCAATATACATGACGAGCAATGGGTGTGTTTATCAGTCTCACTGTTCTTGGGGTGTCAGTAGCATTGATGATTAAATAATGAAACATGGGAAGTGGGCTACTTAAAGGAATGTGATTAAATAATGAAACATGGTGAGTGGGCTACTTAAAGGAATGTGATTAAATAATGAGACATGGGGAGTGGACTACTTAAAGGAATGTGCCACATCCCCCCTTCTCAGGATGGCTGCATAGCCATACATTTCTCAAAGAATAAAAACACACAGTCTTAAAGACAGAGACAGACAAATTAGAAGCTGATGATGGACTAACGCATGCAAACACACACACACATAGACATAGGCATATTATCAGCAGATGATGAACTAATATACACACGCACACACACTCACTCACATGCACACACACAAATACGCACACATACACACACACACAGACACACACACATACACACACGCGCGCGCGCACACACACACACACACACACACACACACACACACACACACACAAACATGACAAACATGAGCATGTGCTGACTAGCAGCTGATGATAGACTAATGAAAAGGTTTCAGGCTCAAGACAGAATTTCAAAAACACACTGCATGATGTCAGCGGTACATTTGAAGTTTGCTCTCTCTCCATTTCCCACACACACATGCGTGCACACACACACACAAGTATTCTCATCCTTGTAGTGATCAGGTTGACGTTCCCTTGCAGAGTGGGTGTGTTTGGTGTGTTTTTTACTCAACTCGTTTCACACACACACACACACACACACACACACACACACACACACACACACACACACACACACACACACACACACACAAACACACACACACAAAGAGAGTTGAGGGAAAGCTGAGACAGACAGGAGGAGAGAGTAGAGGGAAAAACTAACCCAGTTTGTCATCAGTCCTTTAGTGGGGGTTAATTAGCCGCTGGTCTGGAAGCATGGATATTGAGTGAGTGTGTGTCTGTGTGTGCTGGTTGTGGTGTTGTGGTGTGTGTGTCTGCTGTGTGTTGTGTGCTGTGTGTGTGATTGTGTGCCACGTGTAATGTCTGTGCCAACATGTACTTGGACACTACACAACAGGCTTAACATATACACACATGCACGCGAGAACAACACAGCACATCACACCACACCACAAAAACACACGATACACACCACACACACACACACACACACACACACACACACACACACACACACACACACACAGTGACAAGTTCTCTGCAGAGAGATCCCATCCATCCACAAGGCTGACTCAGTGGAATACTGACACTGAGGTGTAACACACCAACACACACACCACACACACACACACACAACACACACACACACACACACACTCACACACACACACACACACACACACACACACGCATGCGCGCGCACACACAACACACACACACACACACACATATCAGTCACATTATCTCTGTAAGACTAACACAGAACCCCTGGCTGTTTTAGCATTGGTCACTGTGTTAGGGTTGGTCACTCTCTCAAGCTGAGAGAATACAATCAGCGTCAGTGAGACACAATGATATCTGCAAACATAAAAATGCCCTTGTAGTGAGACATCTGTTAAAATGCCCTTGTAGTGAGACATCTGATTAAATGCCCTTGGAGTGAGACATCTGATTCATTTGCCCTTGGAGTGAGACATCTGATTAAATGCCATTGGAGTGAGACATCTGATTAAATGCCCTTGTAGTGAGACATCTGATTAAATGCCCTTGGAGTGAGACATCTGATTAAATGCCCTTGGAGTGAGACATCTGATTAAATGCCCTTGGAGTGAGACATCTGATTAAATGCCCTTGTAGTGAGACATCTGATTAAATGCCCTTGGAGTGAGACATCTGATTCATTTGCCCTTGGAGTGAGACATCTGATTAAATGCCATTGGAGTGAGACATCTGATTAAATGCCCTTGTAGTGAGACATCTGATTAAATGCCCTTGGAGTGAGACATCTGATTAAATGCCCTTGGAGTGAGACATCTGATTAAATGCCCTTGGAGTGAGACATCTGATTAAATGCCCTTGGAGTGAGACATCTGATTAAATGCCCGTGGAGTGAGACCTCTGATTAAATGCCCTTGGAGTGAGACATCTGATTAATTTGCAACCTACAGTATGGACTACAGACAAGCAGATGGACTAAGAATGACCTATGCCTAACATGTAAGTCTCATAGACTATAGATTTAAAGATTCTTTGCAGCACTGCAGTATATGACTTAGTGGACAGCAGGCAAGATAGACAGTGCAAGCAACAGAAACAGGAATATGAGAGCATGAAAAAGACATTGGCCAAGAAAGAGAAAAAGAGAGAGAGGAGAGAGAGAGAGGCAGGCAGAGAGATAGAGAGACAGAGACAGAGAGAGAGAGAGAGAAGGAAAGAAAGAGAGAGAGACATACAGGGAGAGAGAGAGAGAAGGAAAGAGAGAGAGGTAGAGAGAGAGAGAGAGAGAAAGAGAGAGAGAGAGAGTGGTGAGTGAAATGGTGGTGGCAGTAGGCAGTAATCATTTCAGGAGATTAAATGCTTAGCAGAGGGGAGCGTGTGGTGTGGTCCTCCTGGCACTGTCTGGGGCATTTTAGCTCATTTCAGTTCTGCCTCTCCCTCACTCCCTCTCCCTCTGTCTCTCCCTCTCTCCCTCTCCCTCTGTCTCTCCCTCTCTCTCTCTCCCTCTCCGTCACTCCCTCTCCCTCACTCCCTCACTCCCTCTGCCTCTCTCCCTCCCTCCCTCTGTCTCTCCCTCTCTCCCTCTCCCTCTGCCTCTGCCTCTGCCTCTGCCTCTGCCTCTGCCTCTGCCTCTGCCTCTGCCTCTCCCTCTGTCTCTCCCTCTCCCTCTGCCTCTCCCTCTGTCTCTCCCTCTCTCTCTGTCTCTCCCTCTCTTCCTGTCTCTGTCTCTCCTTCTCCCTGTCTCTGTCTCTGCCTCTCACTCTCACTCTGTCCCTGACCGTCCATCTTCCTGTCAAATCATCATGGTGGCTTGTGGTATAAAACAACCTGCAATATTCTTGCGGCTGGATTCGGGGGGGGGGGGGGGGGGGGGGGGGGGGGGGGGTTGTTATTTTATAAGTTAAATGTATTGATCTCACTTGATACACTGGAGAAAATGTGACTTCTTTATTGTCACAAATAACTACCTAATATTCTCGCACCTACAATAGTGAGATGCACTTTTCACTTTTCACTTTTCGTCAGGGTTACGGAATGTGGCCCAACATCGGCCCAGATGAACTGCAGACGTCACTGCAGACGTCACTGCTAGATGCGTAAGCACTGAGGTCGCCACATCTTCCTGTCCTGCAGACCCTTTTTCATACTGTCCAACTTTGCACCAGGTGCCAAGGGTGGTGTACATACACACACACACACACACACACACACACATACACACAAACACACACACACACACACATACACACACACACACACACACACACACACACACACACACACACACACACGCCAGGTGCCAGGAGTGGCGTACTCGTGTGTCCACGTGTATGTCTGTGCATGTGTGTGTGCTGCAGCCATGTTTTTTGTGTGTGTGTGTGTGTGTGTGTGTGTTTGTGTGTGTGTGTGTGTGGACATCATCTTGACACTACACGCATAGGCATACACAAATAATGTCTCTCACTAACACATGTGCATACACACATACAAACACATGCACGCACACACACACACATACGCACACTCAACACACACACACACCACACACACACACACACACACACACACACACTCACACACACATACGCACACACACACACACATATGCACACACACACACACACTCCCTGGTATGTGAGGAGACCAGACAACAGACAGACAGACAGACAGACAGACAGACAGACAGACAGCCAGACAGACAGACAGACAGTGAGGAGACAGACAGGCAGACAGACAGACAGGAGGAGGACACTTACATATGCCCACAAAGTCAGCATGAACACAGAAGGCATGTAAATACAAACACAAAACCACTGGTTCAGCGGATGCTCTCTCTCCCTCCCTCCCTCTCTCCCTGCCTCTTTCCATCTCTCCTGCTCTCTCTCTCTCTCCCTCTCCCTTTCCCCCTTCACACCTTCTCAATCCACTCCTGGATCAGTTCAATTTGCATCCAGTCTGCAGTGCCCTGGCGAGCCTGTTTAAAGGAGGCTATTTGTTGTGCTCCCGGTTAATGCCGAACAGAGCTTTAAATACCCGTATCAAATCTGTGTGGCTCAACAGATCCAGTTTTGCAAACCTGTATCGAACAGGGGTTCAATCCACCCAGCTTAGAAGTGTACACCGCTTAAGTTCGGCGATAAGGTAAAGCCAATCGTCGGATTAGGGCCCTGTCTCCTCAATGAGTGAGTGTGCATGTGTGTGTGTGTTGTGTGTGTGTGTGTGTGTGTGTGTGTGTGTGTGTGTGTGTGTGTGTGTGTGTGTGTGTGTGTGTGGGGGGGGGGGTTATGTGTGTAAGGGCAGTTTGCTTTCTGTTGCTGTAACGCGTCTCTGTTGTTAAATTGACTGATTGGGATTTGTATTGCAGGGAAATGTGAATGCTTGCCTCCAGTCGCACAGTATCGTCTCATCTCTGAGTGTGTGGCATTTAAGAAATGAGAAACTGACAGGACAGGACACAAAATGGCACAGGAGAGAGAAACACACACACACACACACACACACACACACACACACACACACACACACACACACACACAAACCCTTGTATTTATACTCGTACCCCACACCAACATACAGACATGAACACACATATCCCCATGTAAACACACACACACACACAAACCCTTGTATTTATACACGTACCCCACACCAACATACAGACATGAACACACATATCCGCATGTAAACACACACACCCTTGTATATCCAGTATACACGTTTCCCACACCAACGTACAGACATAAACACACACACACACACAAACACACCACACACACACACACACACACACACACACACACACACACACACACACACACACACACACACACACACACACACACACACACACACACTGTTAATTTCCACTGCAGACTTCAGTGAATGTGAGCAATGAGGCTGGAGCTCCAGTAATTCTCCCTGGCCTGCGGTGAGGGCCTGGTCTCGGGGAGCGTTGGGTAAGACGGCACTCGTCTCCCGCGCTGCCGAAGCGCTCTGTGGTCGGGGAGACCCTGCCAGAACCCTGGAGAAGAGGAGGGGGGGGGGGCTTAGAGCGGAGACCAGAGGACAAGAACACATCTGACAGGTACATAAATAAACTATTAACATAAGCCCCAGCAACAGCCAGAATGGCAAGTCTGAAATCAGAGCTGGCTGGCTCTTTCTCAAACTTTTTTTTTGGGGGGGGGGGGCTTCTCTTCTCTTCACCAATGTTCCATGAGGTTCCTCTGTCTCTCGCTCTCTCTGTCACACACACGTACACACACACACACACACAGATGCTCACAGATGCTGACAGCGTTCCATTTTGGCTGCCAAACATACAGTCCCTCTCAGCTGAGTGACATGTCATGTGCTTGGTTGTCTTTCTCTCTCTCTCTCTCTCTCTCGCTCTCTCTCTCTCTCTCTCCTGAATGCGGACAGCATCCCTCATGGGGAACATCTCAGTGGCCAGGCCCCTCGGGGTCGGCCCCTCCCACTTTTCCACTTTCGTCTTGCATGAGCACAGAACGTCTAGTGGTGATGAGAGATGACAAATTCCATGAGTGTGTCAGGGTGAGGGTGAGAACGAGAGAGAGGAAATGGAAGAGTGGGCTGGGGAGAGAAAGAAACGGCCAAAACGCAGGGCATACTCAAGAGAAACAGGCCAAAACGCAGGGCATACTCAAGAAATACAGAGAAAAAAACATTCTTCGCTATTGCCTGGTGGACTGTTGCCTGGTGAACTATTGCATGGTGGACTGTTGCCTGGACTTTAGCACATGACTTTTCTCAAGGGTTGCTTTTGTGAAGAAGACATAGAGGTGCTGAGATTTGACAGCTAACTAAATGTAGCTGCACTTGTAGGGGTTTGCAACAACACACCAGATGTCACTATTTATCGGTGTTGATAAATGTGCTGAAACTTGAGTAAAGAAGTTCCATAGCAGGCCCCCTTGTGGGAGGAGATGGCACTGTTCTTCCTCCAACTGGGCTTGGCAAGAGTGTGATTTAGAAACTGCCTCTACTTACTCTGATGCTGCCAGCCAAAACTGAGCTTTCACAACAACATGTTACGCTATTAGTCGAACCAGTCTCTTTCAGTTTATTCAGCTCTACGCCCATCAGAAACAGCCCTAACTCAAACGAGGCCCCTCATGGGGAATTCCAGACCACAATCACAGTATGACAGCTAGTGTTAGGGTTAATGCCAAATCTGCTCTGAAAGTATAGAGTACATTGTGCATCATTGATGCCTGTGTGTACGTTGTTTGTGCACATGTGTGTGTGTGTGTGAGACCGTGTTGTGTTTTTTTTATGCATTATCACATCATCAGGATATCACATCCTGACATCCTCTTGAATGA
>NC_045157.1:8405941-8408441 GCF_900700415.2 Clupea harengus
CTGGAGAACTGTAATACCTGTCTGTGTGTGAACTGTAATGCCTGTCTGTGTGTGAACTTGTGTCTGTGTGTGAACTTGTGTCTGTGTGTGAACTGTAATGCCTGTCTGTGTGTGAACTTGTGTCTGTGTGTGAACTTGTGTCTGTGTGTGAACTGTAATACCTGTCTGTGTGTGAAGTGTAATGCCTGTCTGTGTGTGAAGTGTAATGCCTGTCTGTGTGTGAAGTGTAATGCCTGTCTGTGTGTGAAGTGTAATGCCTGTCTGTGTGTGAACTGTAATGCCTGTCTGTGTGTGTACTGTAATGCCTGTCTGTGTGTGAACTGTAATGCCTGTCTGTGTGTGAACTGTAATGCCTGTCTGTGTGTGAACTTGTGTCTGTGTCTGGTGCCACGCCCCTAGTGTGAGCTGGGCCGTGATGATGCAAGGATGCTCGTCTGTGATTGGCTGCATCTAATGAAGTTGGACCCTCTCTAATGCCACCCAGGTGGTCTGGGGGTAATTACCCCCCCCCCCCACACCCCCCACACCCTCATCCCCAGCACTCAAAAACTGGGCATCCTAAGCCCCTCTCAGCTCTCTCTCCAGGGCACACCCAGCACACAGACAGGCCGTCTGGGGTGAAAGAGATGTGGGTGGCTCCATCATAGCCTGTCTCTCACTCTTTCTCTCTCTCTCTCTCTCTCTTCTCACTCCATTCTCTCTCTCCCTTTTTTCCACCTCTCTTTTTTGTCTTCTCTCTCTCTCTCTCTCCTCTATCTCTCTCTCTCTCCACTCTGTCTCTCTCTCTCTCTCTCTCTCTCCTCTTTCTCTTTCTTTCTCTCTCTCTCCACTCTCTCTCTCCACTCTGTCTCTCTCTCTCTCTCTCTCTCCTCTATCTCTCTCTCTCTCCACTCTGTCTCTCTCTCTTTCCTCTCTCTCTCTCTCTCTCTACTCCGTCTCTCTCTCTCTCTCTGGCTGTCCTTAAAGGGCAGCTCCAGGATGAACACTGGACGATGCGTTCAGGCCCTGAGTGACTGCTGCTAATCCCTCACTCACCTCTGCGGAGAGCAACTCCACTTATGGAGTTCTGTGTGGCAGGTTCCTGCGGCGATCTCAACCACCCACACACACACCGCCACCCATCCAACTGCCCAAGCCCAGTCACATACTTGATCTAATTGTTAAGGTTAAGTAAGGATTCAGCTCATATGACCACCATGTAGCAAACAAATTAGCGTGAACCAACAACATAACAACAACAGCAATGACCCTACTCGATTTTTCTGCCTTAAACCTACTCTGAGTAATGTAGTATTATCTGAGGGAGGGGCTTTCTCAGCTGGTTGTGGGTGATATATATCAAAAAAGAGAGGCCGTCTCCAGTCACCCTCAACATGACAGCTCTCTGCATCTCCCCAGAGTCAGCCTACGTCTGTGAGAACCTCTCTCTATGTTTGTCCTCTCGTCTCTGTTCTGCTCTGGTCCTCTTTGTTGCTGACATAGTTGGCGTAATTTAATTTTCAACCCTGAAGTGCTAATGAATATGATAACGATCCCGGAGGCTCTGCCAGGGCAACCATAATGACAGCTTGTATTTAGGGGGCCATCACTGAGCACGCATGGGAAGCACACAAACAAGCTCATTACCATCTCAAATGGTCTTAATAAACATTCCGGTAATGAAATGAGTGGAACAGAATTGAATCGTTTTGATTTTTTCCCATCCCTGCTGGTATATTATTCGTTCTAGCACTGCGTCTCCCAGGCTCCGAGATCAGAGATGGTGTTACTGTGCTTGACTGAAAGAAAAAACCAAGAAAAACAAACATAAAAAAGTCAATGTGGTGGAGAGACAGACCGACTGAAAGAGTGACGCACGGCGGGGCCAGATATAATATTTACAGCATACACACATTAGCATCCTGTGCTGTCTGCGCGAGGTGGCGCAGGTTCATGTTGACTCGTCTCTGCTCTCCGCTGCTGCCGCTGCTGCCGCTGATGATTTGGTGAGGGAGGCCGGGGCTCGGGTCTAAACATTTACCTCCAGCTATGGGCAAACAACCGCAGAGGGAGGAGAGGTGGAGGACAGAGGGGGTTTCTCCACTCAGGTGCCCCAGGGAGAGCAGCCAGAGTCGGGGAGGGCCGGAGGGACACCTGGGTCCCGGGGAGGCAGCTGCGGGCGGGCTGGGGATTTTGGGCCCAGAGCGGGCTGTAATATCCAGAGTGTGATTAGCATAATAAACGAGGCCTGGCACATGTGTGAGTCTGAGCGTGTGTGTGTGCGTGTGTGGTGTGTGTTTGTGAGTGTGTGTGTGTGTGTGTTTGTGAGTGCTGTTGTTTGATGACGTGCGTTTGTGCTTGTGCATTAATGCGACGTTTGTGATTAGCATGTGTTTGGAATGCATGTGGGGAGGCGAGGGTCCCCCCCTCTATACACCCCCCAGCCCAGTCTGTCGCTCGCCACGGGAATGCCACCGAGCTACGCTGCCCACCTGGAGAGACTCACAGAGGGACAGGTGGA
>NC_045157.1:8413441-8423441 GCF_900700415.2 Clupea harengus
TTTAACTATCAGAAATAAAACAAAAAGTATGAATACCCAAAGATACTGTTTTGCATTGTGAATAGAAAGTAAAGATATATAGAAAAATAACCTTCAGTTGAAGGGATAATCTTAAATTCCAAGGATGCTGCGTTCACATTTCTTAATGTGTTAACGTTACTGCAGTTTGCCAGTTAGAAAAAAGAATTACTACTTTACAATAATAATTACATCACAGTAATACATGAACGTTTTGCCTGTTTTATTTATTTATTTATCTATTTGGATAAACTGCAAGCCATCTGACCCCAACGCCACCACCCCTAAACTTGTTGGGGGACACTGGCCAGTGCAAACTGGAGAAACACATTTTATTTATTTCGATTGTACTTGTAATGTACACCATCTGAACTGGACTGAACTGAACTGAATAACCTGTAGTATGAATTTCAAATGATCAAATATCATCAAAATACATAGGTCTACGGTCTGCAGTATGATAGCTAAGCTAAGGTTATTTGAAACCTTAGCTAGCTATATTTAAAAAGAATGAAAATGCTTGAGAGTAACAACATTACAAGATAGCATTTTGAATGTTTCTTATAGATAATGGCATACTGATCATCAGTCTGTCTGTCTATCTATCTATCTATCTATCTATATATCTATCTATCTATCTATCTATCTATCTAACCATCTCTCTATCTATCTATCCATCTCTCTATCTATCTATCTATCCATCTCTCTATCCATCTATCTCTCTATCTATCTGCCCATTCATCCATGGTTGTATACATGATATAGATGTAGGAATCGCACAGAGTATTCGAGTAATCGAGCATCAACGTCAATTCTCGAGTTTCTACAATGACGTCGTTGAGAACTCGCTAATCACATGATGCTAGTGTAAGAACTGAAAATGAGCCGGGTTCTAAATATTGTTCATTGTTACTATTGACTCCCATACCGCCATGTTTGGAGTTGGCGGTGAAGCAGGTTTGGACGGAGTAACCTGAGAGCACAGAAGAAGAGATGATTAGTGTAAGAGTGCTTTGGATGGCGAGGGAGAAGTAAAGCGTTTCAGTTCCAAACTCGTCTGTCTCTATGATTGCCTACACCCAATAATAACCCCTCCTGAGAATATCACGTTCTTCACTAGCTCTCGCATCACTAGCTCTCTCAGTTTTCAGTTAGAGCCCTTGGTAAACAAGAAGAAAGAAGTGACTGCAGAAATCAATTGTCTTTTCTTTGATAAAACAGGCCGTCATTGTGGTAAAATAAATGTCCAGCAATTGTGAATTGTGGACGGATTTTTCATTGATGGCTCAAACCTTGAGTCAGTCATATAACAGACTAGGCTACTACACTAATGGCTAAACATACAATTAATGTTGTTAAAACATAGAAGCAAGCAAATGTGATTCTTTTAAACGGTCGACCATTACTCAAATTCCAAAATGATGTACTCGTGCAACCCCTAATGAGATACATACTTGCTATGTTGCAGTGCTAGTGTTGAGCTGAAGCCAACCTGTCTCTGAGTGATCCCGTCAGGCCACTGTACACACACACACACACACACACACACACACACACACACACACACACACACACACTCTCACACACACACACACTCACACTCACACTCACAGACACACACACACACACACACACACTCACACACACACACACACACACACACACACTCACACACACACACACACACACACACACACTGCTGTCTGTCTAAATAGCAGTGAGAGATTCACCAGAGGGCCCTGGTCCTCACCGGGGCCTCCTCTGCGCTGCTCTGCTGAGGGATCACTGAGCTGCGGCAGCTCTGGCCTCTTCACATGTCTTGGGATTAAGCGAAAGTAATCTCTGTTTTGATAGTTATGGTTTTGCGCGCTCGTAACGTTCTCACTCTGCACATGTTGGGTAAGACCGTGTGAGTTATTGCCTAGGCCCTGGGACAGAACGCTGTGGATTAGGAAAATGATATCACTGTGTAATAACTTACAACACAGCCTGTCTAATTTCCCCCCACACTCAAGCCCAAACCTCACATTTATACAGTGGCACAGGCTGACAGAAACTGAAGCCCAAAGCACACTCTTAGCAGGCTCCACTGGTCCAGGTATGGCCTCGATCCACGTCTATGACAGATCAGGGCCATATTAATCACAAATCAGGGCCAGATAAATACCACATTGGGGCCAGATTAATAACTGATTGGGGCTCGGATTGATACCAGATCGGGGCCAGAATAATGATTGATCAGGGCCTGATCAATGCCAGTTCGCACCAGATAAATAATTGATGGGAGCCAGATTAATGCCAGATTAATGCCAGATTAATACCAGATCGGGACCAGATTAATATTTGATCAGGGCCTGATTAACACCAGTTTGGGGCCAGATTAATAATTGATCAGAGCCTGATTAATGACAGATTGGGCCAGATATCCATGTCCTGTTCTGTGCAAACGGAATCTGGTGCAGATCCATGCCAGCGCAGGAGGACCCACCTTACAACCGTGAAATGCTGCAATGTGGACTGAGCTCTGAAGTCAGAAAACCAAATCTCTGTCTCTGCAGAGATCAGTGGAGTCTGACAGAGCCAGACTTTACCCTTACAGCAGCTGATTGTCTGACGGATCCGGTTCTGAAGTGGCCCGGGTGCCGCCCAGATCCGGCCCTGATTAGTCCCAGACTACAGCTGCAGGTTCTGGGTTTAGTGAAGCCACCCATGAGAGTTTGAAGATTTACTTCCATTAACACACACACACCCACACACACACACCCATGAGAGTTTGAAGATTTACTTCCATTAACACACACACACACACACACTCTCTCTCACACACACACACACACACACACACACACACACACACACACACACACACACACACACACACACACACACACACACACACACACACACACACACACACACACACACACACACCCATGAGAGTTGAAGATTTACTTCCAGTAAACAGATTGTTTTGCAAATACTCAGGCGGTTTGACTTTTCCCGTCAATCTTGCTGTCTGTGGTCATCATCAGAGCATTTTTGGAGCGACTCGTTAAACATGATCATTAAACCTTAAAAACGCTCCATATTAATAAAATGTGCTGGCGCTATCGTTCCCCCCAGATGACGCGGATGAAACGAGAACTGGGAGGCACATTCAATACGAGTCGAACTCAGTCCCACACTCTTCCAAAAGTAGGGCATCTGCTGCAGAATGATGTATGACATAAACACACACAGAAAGAGAGAGAGAGAGAGAGAGAGAGAGAGAGAGAGGGAAGAGAAGAGAGACAGAGAGAGGGAAGAGAAGAGAGAGAGAGAGAGCAGAGTCATCAGGCTTGACACCATCTATCTGCTCTGACAGAATAGGCATTTGCCGTGTTTTGTATGTTATTTATGCACATCAGCTTTTGGACACACACACGCACACGCACATGCACACACGCACACGCACACGCACACGCACACACACTCACACTCACACTCACACTCACACTCACACACACACACACACACACACACACACACACACACAAACACACACACACACACATTCAATGAGCCATGCTGTGACACTCCTTGTCAAGATGTCCTCATGAATCATCTGCAGTAATTTACCACACACACACACACACACACACACACATAAACACACACAGACACACACACACACACACACACACACACTCACGGGCGTGTGGTGGAACATGCTGTTGACAGGCGTAAAAAGCAGAGTATTGAAGCTGTGGAGAGACGCATGTCTGAGGCCAAACATCATGTGGAGGATTGAGCCCATCACACCCCTGCAAGTACACACACACACACACACACACAAGCATGAGAGTTGATCACACCCCTGCAAGGCTGTACACTCATCTAAAGCCACCCGTCACAGTCGCCACACCCGTCACACTCTATCTGTTTCTCTTTCTTTCTCACCCACTTCACTTTTTTCTCTTTTGTTCTTTCTTTCTTTCTCTCTGTCTTTTTTTTTTTTTATCTCTGCACTTCCAAGTATACGTACATACACAAACATATACACATACATCCCCCCAACACACACACATACACACACACACACACACATGGTAGTGTAAGACAGGGTACATGGTAGCTGTCATTCAGTCTCCAATACACCTGTCCAAGGCTATAGTATGTCCTGACATCTCAGCTCTGGGTCTCTCTCTGTGTGTTTGTGTTTGTAAATTCTAGCCTGACACACCAAAGCCATTTGTCTTTTGTCTAGCTTTTGGAATGCAATGTGCTGTAATTAAGGAAATACATAACCATGAACAGCACCGCATCATTAATCTCTTCCCCCCAACCATGACAGAAGAATGTCCTAAGATCTATCTCTCTCTTTCCCTCTCTCTCCCTCTCTTTTTCTCTCTCTCTCTGTCTTTCTTTGGACAAAAGGGGATGTGTTTGAGTGTGTATTTGTGTATTTATGTGTGTGTGTGTGTGTGTCTCTTGCTCCAGTGTTGAACTGCCTGCTGTTGTGAGAATGACAAAGCAGTATTTGTGGAGGGCAACGCTATTTCTCCTTCTCTACCTCTGGTACTACACAACTTCTTCTGCTAAGAATAAGCATTGTTCCTTTCTTTACAAGAATGTAAAAATGACAAGCGCAAACAGTTTTGGCATTACGTAAGTCACAGTTTCAGGGGGTGCCCATCCCAGCTGGAGCTTAAGACAACTCTCACAGCAACACTGCGAGGCAGACTTGGCCACCTCCTAAAATCGCTGGTCTTGCCCAACGCGCCACAACCAACACCACTCCGTCCAGCACTTACACCGGCTTAGACATGATTCATGCCCAAACAACACAGGGGGGTGTAGCTCATGGCGTGGCGGTTAGATGTACAAGCGAAGCCCTGTTGGTCTATTTGCCATCCAGGTGGGCTTAGCAGAGGCTGAGCGGGCGGTGTCCTCTGGTGTGCTCGGTGTGTGTGTGTGTGTGTGTGTGTGTGTGTGTGTGTGTGTGTGTGTGTGTGTGTGTGTGTGTGTGTGCGCGTGTACGTGTGTGTGAGTGTGTGCTCTGGTGATGAGCACTGCCGTCTGATGGGCTAATTAAACCGAGGCAGACAGAGGCCCTGGAGCCCTGAGGCCAGGCGATGAGGGGAGCCAGCACACTATCAGAGGAGGAGAACAAACACGAGGACGGTTTGTAATATTGGCTCTTTTAATATTTAATTATGACAACTCATGAAATGTGTTAGAGGAGAAAACATGCTGGTAGGGATGCTGGGACATTACCTAAAGCTGTCCAAAACTTTTCCCATCACAAAACTGAACAAAACCAACAACAACGTAAACATGATATGGCATGAGTGGAATGCATTCTGAATATGAACAGGTAGTGTTATATGCCAAATGTAAAATAATGCAAATATAAAACTAGTTATAATGTTAAAATAAGAATGTAAGATATTTATTTTGTTTGCTTTGCGTGTTTTGAGTTTGGTTTGTGTCTTTAATTGTAGTGTGTGTGTGTGTGTGTGTGTGTTGGGGGTGGGTCAGGGCGAGGCATGTGTCCTTTTCAGTGTTGTTTAAATGGTAAATGGAGTATTAATGGTGTGTTTTTATCCCTACCCATAATCCTCACTGATCTGGCCTGCTTACACCGTATTTGTCCTCGGATTACATGACGAGGTGGTGTCCTTACAAGGACAGTCTGACCACACAGTGGGTCTCCGTAATGCTGGAGTTGTGATTACTCAAACTGACTGTAAATACAGAACACGAGGGCTGGGAGTGCTGCTGCTCAGCACTGCCCCTAGTGGTTAAAATTGGTATGGCACTACCCTAAAGGGATGGGCCAATGAAAGAGGCTCTGAAGGAACTACAGCTGAATACATGGAAGGCTTTGTCTCTGGAATAGACATTAGAAAATGACTTAGTTTCACCTACTTGATAGTCATAAGGCATAAGATCTCATCAATGCCATTATCAGGAGGTCAAATAAGCAGAAACACTTTACCTAAACCTAGTATCCATAAAGGATTATAAAGTATTCAAAATGCCTCATGATGATTGACATAAGTCTATATGAGTGTTTATACATAGTAATGCATAGTTACGAAGTTACAGTATAAGCCCAAACTAGACACTCAAACCAACATGCAGAGATAGAGTCATGCTCACACACACACGCACACTCGCACACACACACACACACACACACACACACTCACTGTAGTCGCTCTCTAACCAACACACACACACACACACACACACACACACACACACACACACACACACACTCACACTCACTCTCAAACAATCACACCCACTGTAGTCATGCTCTATCTATCTACCACGCACATACACACACACACACACACACACACACACACACACACACCCACACACACACACACACACACACACACACACACACACACACTCACTCACTCTAAAACAATCACACCCACTGTAGTCATGCTCTATCTATCTAACACACACACACACACACACACACACACACACACACACACACACACACACACACACACACACACACACATACACACACACATAACCACCTGCCTCTCCTTGATATACACATTTCCTCGGGGAAAAAGCTTGTTTTCCAGCCAACATCATATAGAGGGGTCTGTCACGTGTTTCCGTGTGTGTGCCTTGGTTCCAGCCCAGCCAAACTCACGCACAGGGGAGCGGCTAAATCCTATATGCAGAGCACACTAAAACAGCCCCCTCACCTCGCCTGGCCTACCCCCCGAGTCCACTCTCTCACTAAAACAGCCCCCTCGCCTTGCCTCGCCTTCCCCAGTCCGCTCTCAGCTATGTTTCTGCCTGTGTCCGCTCTCTGTCATTAAATTAAGCAGTTCATACTTACACACTTTCTTTCTCCCTCGTCACTGTAAATGAGCCGCGAAAAATCCTAACAAAATTTCGAACAAAATGTAGCGGGACCAGCTCAGACCACCACAAAGGAGCCACCGGCCCCAGTCCATCTATGAGGCCTAGGCAAAGGGAATGTACCTAATGTGCAATTTAAAATCAATATCCACACACACACACACACACACACACAAAGCTCTCCTACCTGACACTATGCCACCATCTGAATATCAGCCGTGGTGAAAGAGAGAGTGTGTGTGTGTGTGTGTGTGTGTGTGCGCGGCGGGGGGAGGGGGGGGTCTGGCTGGCTGGGTCGGAGGCGTGGGGGTCCTGGGGAGCCCTGACCGGGGGGATTTGGGGCCGGCGTCGCCAGAGGAATATGCTCTCTCCCTCCCTCAGCCTCTCTTTCAATCTTAATGCAGCCGGGCTGTGGGCCCGCTGGGCTTTAATAAAGTAGCTCAGAGACTGTCAGGCCAGGTGTAGCTTCAATCCCCTCATATTCTAAGTAAATCCCAAGGAAAGGTGTTGGGAATAAGAGCGAGCGACGGGGGTGGGGGGGGGGGGGGGGCTTTGTGGGGAGAACAGGGGGGGGGGGTATGAGAGGGGCGTGGGGTGTTTTTTTTTTTCTTTCTTTTGAGCCGTCAGAGGATTTCATCTCTTTTTCGTGGATGTATGTGTAGGTGTGTGTGTGTGTGTGTGTGTGTGTGTGTGCCTGCGTGCGTGCGTGTGCTGAGAAACTCAGAACAGAACACAGATCAACCTGAGTTCGAGGCGGCTGGCTATGCTGTCATATTGAAATACACACTGCTGATCCAACCTGTGACCTGGCCACTGCTTTTTAAAATTAAGAATAAAATATATGTACGTGTGTGTGTCTGTGTGTGTCTTGTGTTGTGTTTGGGTAAAGGAGGAAGTGAAAAAAAAGACAAAAAAAATAGTATTTACAACTTTAAAAGTCAGGTGAAAACAAAGCTTTCATTTTACAAAAGTACTATATTTATGTTGCAGTAGTTGCCCCATATGGCAATAGTTCCTTTGACTCAAGAACAACCATGTGTTTTATTTTTAAACTTCTCAAGGCTAATCTGGTTTGTTTGGGGGACCTTAGAAGGAGAAAGATGAAGAATCGTCAAGAAACAGAAGAACTGGAAGAGGAAAAAGGACGAGTAGAAATGAAAACAGAAAAAATCTGAACATAACGGAAGAAAATTGATGAGGGAAGAAAAAAGAAAGGAATATAAAGGAGAGGAAGAAAAAGAAGAAGACGAAGAAGAAGACGAAGAAGAAGAAGAAGAGAGGGAGATTCTCTTTCATTTGCCGTCTCCCCTGTCAGAGTCCAGTCTGTGGGTAGCTGGTGGAGAGGCAGCTCTGCTTCACAGAGAGGTAATTAATGTCTCCATCTCCACTGTGTGTGTGTCTGGGTGTCTGTGTGTGTGTGTGTGTGTGTGTGTGTGTGTGTGTGTGTGTGTGTGTGTGTGTGTGTGTGTGTGTGTCTGTGTCTGTGTGCGTGAGAGTCTTTGGACTGCTCATCTACTCCCCATCTGGTGTCCATTACGGCAGGGATTCAGATGATAAGACGGTTTGCCAGTGCTACTAGAACCCCTCTGCTCCTGAAAAACACATGCATACGAGCACACACACACACAGACACATGCACACACGCACACACACAAACACACATACTCAATCATGTACTTATGCACATGAGCATTTACACATGGAAATACACACGCATGTGAATACACACACATCTATACATGTATACAAACATATAAACAAATATGACAAATATACACACGCGCTTAATCTGTGTAAATAAGTAATGAACCCTGACTTAGTTTTGTTCTGTTGCCCTCATTGTCAATAGGATGTCCTGGGTTGTCTGTTCTGTAGTCTTCGTAATCTTTAATGTAATTTGATATACAGTCATTCATTAACGGTCAGTAGAGTCTGTATTTCCACTTTCAGGCTTTGTACCGCCTTTTTGTCTGTTTAGACATTATGCGATCTCTTGTCTCTTCCTCTTGACACATAGACCTTATCTGGACTTAAGAGAGAATAGAAAGAGATCAACGATGGCCAGACATTTATAAATATGAAAATGAAACAGCCATGGCTTGCTTTGTGTCTTCTTATGCATGTGGATTCACATGGGATTCACCACCTCTCACAGTCAGCCTCTAACAAGCAGATCGCCAGGCGATGCCTGATTGTCAAATTTGTGATATTTGGGCCACAGAAAACAGACTGACTGCTGTGAGAGAGTAATGTGTTTATCAGCTGCATGTGTGTGTGTGTTTCTGTGGGTGTATGCGTGTGTGTGTTTGTCTGCTGCATGTGTGTGTGTGTGTGTGTGTAGTGGTTCTTATCACCTTGAGTAAGGAACTTCCAGAGACAGCTGAATGTGAACTTACTTTCACTATCTGCGTCCACCAGTGCATTACATATTTGGGCAGATATGTTGGATAATTCAATGGGAAGATAACTACTGTATATCTCACTCTGTTATCTCGTATCTTGAAGTTGAACGAAAGCCCAATGCAATCCCAATTTAATTTTGAGAATTGAAACGCTTATTCTTCTCTAACTCTTTCTCTAAAAAAACTAGTAATTTGTGAGACTAATACATATTTGTGAGACTAATACAGTAATATAAGTTATAATATAAATATCAAATATGAAGTTGACCATCCATAAAGTTGCCCAAAAATTACCCATAGCAAGAGCAGCAATAGCATTTACTGAATGATTTACTTAGTTTGTGCGTGATATTGACATTAACTAGTTTCACTCTAAGAAATGTTATATATATATATATATATATATATATATATATATATATATATATAT
Organism: Clupea harengus; assembly: GCF_900700415.2. Taxonomy (NCBI): domain Eukaryota; kingdom Metazoa; phylum Chordata; class Actinopteri; order Clupeiformes; family Clupeidae; genus Clupea; species Clupea harengus. Next base: position 8,423,174 of record NC_045157.1, read on the forward strand.
ATATATATATATATATATTTAATGTACTGTATATACATAATTATTTTTTTATCTTATATATTTTATTAAAATATAAAAATGCTGTTAGTTATAAAAACTATTTCACTGCTGGCAGGTAGGCAAATTGTAAACGTTTGATATGTAGCATGGTCAGTGTTAGAGACCATTAGTGACATGTGCCAAGAGTGATCAGAATCATGTAGCGGTAGCTAGCTAGCGCCAGGCGGATACTGCTTGCAGACTTCGTTAGCTAGTCACTATTCAGTGA
>NC_045157.1:8430941-8435941 GCF_900700415.2 Clupea harengus
GTAATAAAACAGGCTCTTACAATCATTTTGGTATGTTGTAAAATAATTTTGCATATTGAAAGTACTTAACATTAAAAATATTACAAGAAATGTAGTTTATATTTAAAAAAAAATATTACAAAATATATATTTTGTGCTGTGCACATATAGACTAAACTGATTTTTCTGGAAATGAAATATAAAACGGAGTTTAAACATTTGCTTTGCTGCTGCTTTTGGTAAATGTATTTCTTAGAGTGTCAGTATTCCTCTGACTACATGAAATGTTTCTCTATCTCTATCATTTCTCTATCTCTATCGTTTCTAACTGTAAACCCTTCCAACTTCATGAGAAGTGGTATATTAATTAGCTATGGACTCAGCATAGACTCAGCCTTTACAGTAAAGTGGTCTTGGAACCAGAGAGAGGTTTGCTCCTAGCAGTGGAAAGGCAGCGGAGCTGCACTGGTCACGCCACTAAAGGGGTTCTCAGGCACAGGGTTGGGGGGTCATGTGTGTGAGGGAGAGTCTCACTCACACCCCTGTACAGACAACAGGTGCCCCCCCTCTTCTGTATCTCTATCTCTCTTTTTGTCCCTCTCTCTCTCTCTCTCACCCTCTCGCTCTCTCTCTCTTTCTGCATCTCAATCAAATTGTAATTCAAATTCAAATGGCTTTATTGGCGTGACTGCATACAATACAACATTGCCAAAGCATATTGACAGAAACTAATAAACATAAATAAATAAAATAAAACAAACAATAAGCAGTAACTACGGTGCAAAGGGCATGGGGAACATGAGTGGATATAGAGGGTAGGTAAGAGAAACATAGGATATACACATATAACAAGTGAATTATTAATTAGTAAACATTAATTATCTGCCATGTGGGCCAAGGGGGTTCACAGAGCTGTGGAGCTCGTGGCAGGCTGCTACATATCTTGCCGTCAATCTCTCAATCTCAGTCAATCTCTCTTTCTGTATCTCAATCTCTTTCTGTCTTTCTCTTTCTGTATCTCAAGCTCTCTCTCCTTCTGTGTCTCGATTGCTTTCTCTCTCTCTTTCTGTATCTCAATCTCTCCTTCTGTATCTCGATCACTTTCTCTCTGTCTCTCTCTCCTTCTGTATCTCAATCACACTCTCTTTCTGTATCTCAATCTCAATCTCTCTCTTTCTTTCCGTTTCTCATTCTCTTTCTGTATCTCAACCTCTCTCTCTTTCAGTATCTCAATGTCTTTATTTCGCTCTCATTTCTTGCACAGGGATTTCATGCCTCACACTTTCTCTGTCAATAAATCCCTTTGCTATTAGTCTCTCTTTCTCTCTTTTCCCTGTGCCCAGTTGCCACTCGGGCTTTCCTTCTCTCTGTCTCTCTTTCTCTCTCCCTCTCTCCCTAGTCATCACTCAACACTGTTTAACTGATCTGTCCACCTCTATTAGTGCTAAATTAATCGCCTGTGTGTGTGTGTGTGTGTGTAAGTGTATGTCTAGGTGTGTGTGTATGTGTATGTCTTGGTGTGTGTGTGTATGTGTGTGTGTGTGTGTGTACAGCCAAGGTCTTCACCACCCTTGTTAATGTTTAATGGGGCATTGCTAACAATCAATGGGCAGTTAACAAAGACACCATCAGTGTGACTGTCGGACAGACACTATTGGACGTTTGGGCAGGAGGACTCACATCACTCTAAACACAAACAAAGGAGCAGTGACAACAGCATGTTATTGGCTGAATGAAGAGGGGAAAGTGCTTTTAAACATTACCCCCATGCTATTGACCACTCAGGTTAATGACTGTCGTCAACTGCTATTTTACAGCCCTGTAATCAGTACAGGCATGCTGGAACGGACCCCAGATGTATCAGACGTGGGACACGGACTCCAAGACGCATTCTTTTTGTTTTAGTAAAGGATACATTATCTCCAAATAACTCTGAGAATGACTTTTTGTCTATTCATTTCACATACATTAATTAGACATGACATTCATTTCACATACATTGATTAGACATAACATTAATTAGAACATAACGTTAATTAGACATGACATTCATTTCACATAACATTGTCCTCAGCATATCACATAATCAGAATACATGTTCTCTGATATATAAACAGTTTGGATACAACTTTTGGGATTTTATTCTTCAAAAAAGATCAATTTTACAGGCCAGGCTTAACATGCATTTAACAAATGCAAATTCATCTGCCTTGTCTGTCTGTCTGCCTTGTCTGTCTGTCTGTCTGTCTGTGTCTCTCTCCTCTGAAAAGCAGATGAAAAGAAGGCCCTCACACAAGTGACCGTTGGGGAGGCAATCAATCAATCAATCAATCAGGCATCAGGCTGTGAAAGTGCTTGTTGTGTTCTAACAGGACGCTCTTCATTATTCTCTGACACACACAGACACACTCCAGCGCGGCGTGGAATGCCACACATGGACAAAACACACTCCCAGGGCCTTTCCTAACGCTCTTTTCATTCAAAATGTCAAGACATATTATAAACTCATTATTCACCACACACACACACACACACACACACACACACACACATACCTTATGGTCTGCTACATAGGGGCTGATGAATTTGGATATATGTTGTGTTGAATTAAAGACAACAAAATCAAACAAAAACTATAACAACAAAAAATGACTTACTATTCATATTTAGCAATCGACTATTTATCCTTACATAAACAGAGAAATGGAAAAATAAATGTTTTGGTGATAAAATATGGGTGGTTGTTTGAGGTTTGTATGACAAAAATAATTATACTCACTTAATTAGAGAAGAAATGAAATGTTGGTTTACAGTTTATTACTCCCCCTGCACACACACACACACACACACACACACGCACACACCCCACCCCACACCACCACCCCCCCCCCCCCCCCCCCTGATGAAAATGGAGAATTCTCAGTGGACCTAGGGGCTTTGGCTGATCCCCTGGTTGATATTACCTCTTGCTGCAGAAATCACAGAATACCATTCTGTAAACAAAAAAAAAAAATATATATATATATAATATTAATAAAAAATGTGATCATGTCTGAATTAAATTGTAAGATGCCTTACACGTAGATGTAGACTACAATTATCTGGTTAATTTTCCGGAACATGCCTGTATTGTAAGGGCTTAGATGAATTTATGAATTTGTATGTTTACAGACTATAAACATTGAAAAATAAATGTGTCTGCTGAGGTGAAGGCAAACCACTACAGCGCGTGACTATGCCGCAGTGCATTAACTGAAATGCGTAAGCCACTGATTGTGAGTCTATATGGTGTATTGTCGGGATGTAAACTTTAGATCTGATACTGTAAAGGTACGACGTGACATTCATTAAATGTTTTCACATCACGGAATCTTTTCAACTATCTGAGAAAACATCACGAACAGCACAAAAGCACCCCAAAAAATGAGAGAGTAGCCGGAAAAGGTGTGAAGAGAAAGAAATAAAAAATAGAATAAAATCCAGGCACCGCACCCCCTCGGATATCCCCACAATTTATTAGATGCGTTGGTGGAATACCCTATTAGGAATGAGCGAGTGCGACAGAGGGAAAGAAGGGCTTTATTTTAAATTGAGTAGTGCCAACGCACATTTATTGGCTCTAATGTGCTACAGCCGAGCCGGGTGCGCGAGGCTGACACAGCCGGAGCCCATAATAACCTTTTTAAGGGGCTCGCGCGCTCGACTCGCGGATGGAATAAAGACCTCACAGCCCGCGCGGCTGTGGATTCGTGCAACCTGCAGCCGTAAAACATAATCTTTTTGTTATTACTTCGTTAATTCTATCTCTCGCTCTCACCACTTCGAATACTTTGAGCTAAGACACTTTATTGCGCTAAAATAACTTCTGTTTACAAGTTTAAAATGTTTAATAATTTTCATTTAATTAGTAGGCCTACCATTACGTGCCAATGTAAGCTACTGAAACAATAAAACAACCCCTAATTATTATACTGAAGTGTCTGTTTTACGATATCTGTGTGTGTGTGAGAGAGAGAACGAGCGAGCGAGCGTTTTCGTTGTGTAAAGGACAGACACCCAGTATGAGCTGTGTCTTTGTGAAGTCCAGGATAACTTTCCGAAGGTGCTGCCTCAGCCCTCACCTGCAGCTCTATCGGCGCCCGTAATCCCTCCGCGGCCCAGGAGATGGGTGCTGACGCTGCGGAAGACACTGGCTGTCCCAGGCTGGCGTGCCACGCATTGATCCGCTCATTGATTAACAGATTGGAAATATTAACTGGGGGATCATCCGTCCCGAATCAGCCATGTCGGTTACATGAGGCGAGGGTGCAGCGCCCCTCAACCCCCCCCCACCTGGAAGGCCGCCTGATTAGAACACGCCCTTCATTAGCATCCTAATTAACGGGCTATTGGATCATGATCAATCACGCTGAATCAGTCTGTGGCAAAATGTAAGATGACATCTTGGGTCACTCACACGCGCTCACAAAACTACCATGCGATCACTTTTAGTATCTTACAAAATATATATGAAGGGGAAAATAATAGCATAAAATTCACCTATAGGCTACAAAAACATGCCCCTCACTTTTCAATGGCATACACAAAATACACTTTTAAACTTTTCAGTAAAAAATAGCCGACTGTCTCAATAAGGATCGGCCAGTTGCTAATCTATGAAAGAATCTCAAACAGCTGTCAGTGGCAAAAAAATAAATTAAATGTGGCACTATTCTGCGTTAATATTTTGGTGTGTGTAAACGTCTCTCCATCACACCCTGGGCCTTGACTGAAGACTGCCACAAGTGAGCTATAGAGGGTCACATTAGAACTCGCAGTCTCCACCAGAACAAATGCAATAAAGGAGTCTTCATCCCACCCAATGGCACAATTCTTTAACTAGCAAGCGATTTTATACCGTGGCCCGCATTAGTTCAATAACGCCGGTATCACTAGACGTGTGTGTCTAGCAGCCAACGATAGCAGTATGCAATTATGCAGACAACGCCCCCCCCCCCCCAAAACAAGAATCCCCCACCCCC
>NC_045157.1:8440941-8443441 GCF_900700415.2 Clupea harengus
TCTTTGATTTTTTTCAGTTTTTTAGACCTTCATTCCAATTACAGTATGGTGCTTTGTGAAAACGCCTCTGTGCTAGGCTCCTAATTGCATAGAGAAGGACCAGGAGAAGCCTTCAAACACAGGACCTAATTACACAGACTTCAGGAAGACTATAATTTTCAGTGTTGCAATGCTGAGGTCATAATTAAAGTTTTAGGCTTGTTTTAAAGTCTGAGCTCCTCAGGTTCGTTTGGAAGATCCTCCTCGCCTTTGAAGTGAACAATTAACACGACCTCCTCCTGCCCGACTCTTCATAAAAAAAAAACACAGCACTACTCATCTCACATGATGAAGACGCGAACAAGCACACAGCAAAAAAAAAACAGGAAGAAGAAGTAGAGAAGGAGAAGAAGAAGAAATAGAAGAAATAGAAGAAGAGGATGAAGAAGAAAAAGAAGAACAAGTAGAAGAAGAAGAAGAAGAAGATGATGAAGAAGAAGTAACAATGGATGAAGAAGAAGAAGATGATGAAGTAGAAGAAGAAGAGGAAGAAGAAGAAGAAGAAGAAGAAGAAGAAGAAGAAGAAGAAGAAGAAGAAGGAGAAGACGTGAGCCTGGGAGCCACACGCTGTCCCTGAGGAGGGCTTGGCATTGGCATTCAATAACGCGTTAGCATCGCAAAGTGTGTGAAATGGCCCGGCGTAAGAGCGCCGAGCCACAACCTTCTCCCAGTGCAGCGGGGCCACCTGTCCCACCCCACCCCACCCCACCACACCCCACCCTGCTGCACCGCACGCTGCTCCACCTGCCTAATCAATGGCGTGGGTGCGAGGGGGGGTGCGAGGGGGGGTACGAGGGGGGGTACGAGGGGAGCTGCGAGGCGAGTGTGAGAGGCCTGAAGTGGCCGTTCGGCCGGCTCTCCTGAGTGCCATCAGCGCCAGCTCCCCCTCCGCTGCCTCACGGGGAGAAATAATTGGATTCTTTCCCACAAATAACAGCCTACCCTCGAGTTTAATTAACCAGAAGGCATCGCCGAGGCCGGCTCCCATGCACACTCGAGAAAGGGGGGAGAGAGAGAGAGAGGGAGTAATAGAGAGGGAAAGAGAGAAGGAGAGAGAGAGAGAGGGAGGAAAAGAAGAGAGAAACAAATCTTCTGTTTCGTTCTCGCACCCAATGCTGAAATCCTTCTCTTCCTCATCATGGTCAGTGATGAGAGCTCGGGCCGGGGAGCGGGTGCCGATCTCGGCTCCGTATCGATGCTGTTGAGTGTGTTGGCCTTTTCCAAGAGACGAAGCCAGAGAGGAGCATTGTTAAGGCTGTCAATCACATGCCGGTAATATCAATGAAAATATCAATGTCAATGATAATATTAATGAAAGTCTCATGTGTGTCTGCTGGTTTCGAACACTGACCTGCAGCTACATACATATACTCTAACAAACCTCCTTGTTTGAATTGCACTGTGCAGAACCACAATAACATTATTGGCCTTGTGCTAATGTCACCTCTAAGTGGCCTAATATAGGTAGAGCAAATGGTCAGTTGAGATCTAGAATGGGATTTAGAATTTGGATGACATCTCCTGTCCTGGTTGAGGGACTGATTATTGCAGTTCCCATAATTAAGATGGCTGGAAAGTTCAAACAGGTGATTTTGCACTCAGATGGTCCATGGCAGATGCAGATGAATGGAAGATTGTTGACACACCGTCTGTGTTTTTAAGTCAATGCATTTAGCTGCTTGTAATAAAGTGTGTTTTTACACAGGGTTAGTGAATACTGCAGAAATACTTCCAGAGTGTTTCCACTCTATGTGTACCTTAAGTACACACTAAAGATAAATCTAGAGGAATCCTGCATTTGTAACTGATTTAATGCCACCACTCGCCGGACTTCAATGGGAACTTTGGCTCCAGGGCTAATTTTAAGGGGTTGTTATCCTAAAGATAACAAAAGAGCTCGGATATCTGACTGAACTTGCCCCTTGTGACCTTTCCTGATGACCCTTGACCTTTTCAAGCATTCGTGTCATTCGTGGTCTGTGTGCTTTCTCCACTCCAAATCTGCTGGAAAGGTTGAGGGATATTTCTCCTTCTTTTTACTTATTTTAGACTGTATATACACAACAAAATACAGATCCTTCCACTGTATTGACATGACATGCTGTGTTTCTGTTTCTGTTAAACTGGTCTTGGTTTTCCTCCAGACTATTTATCTGCTCTGTAACGGGTCTGAACCGGACCTGGCACAGAGGCGGGCCGCACTCTTACCGGGCCCTGATGAGTAGCCACATGATTGACACTGGTCGATAGTGTTACAAACACAAAGGGGAGACCAACCGAAAGCAAACAAGAGCAAAATTACACACACCATCCATCAAACACTTATAACAGCCACACACCCCACTGAGAACTGAGAACACTGAAGGCACAAACAAATGCACAGACACGCAGACTCATACACACACACACTCACACACACACACACACACACACACACACACACACACACACACACACACAC
>NC_045157.1:8448441-8460941 GCF_900700415.2 Clupea harengus
GCATATGAGATGATTGCTGCACACGCCTGGTCTAACTGAACATCTCCCCCCGGTGTTTAAAATGCCTCGCTAACAACAAGGTAATGAGGCAGTCGAGTAGCCACACACCAGGTCATCTCCATGCCAATCAATAAGCCACAGGGAATGTCAATAAACATATGCGTCAATTGATCCCATTGAGTTATTATCATATAAAACAGGCTGGTAACTATGCAGATGATCATCCCCCCCATTGCAGTAAACACCATTCTATTATATAGGTCCCACAGTGCATGTGTCACTCCAGACAACATAGGTCTCCATGACAACGTCACCACCACAAATACATGTCATAATGGGTATCTGATGCCGTGCACACCTAACAAACACAGCTCTATGGGAACATCGAAGGGAAACGTCACAGTTGGGCCACCACCTCGGCTAGACCTCAGATAGGAGAGGCTTCTATGTCATGTCATTTCATGTGCAGAATGTCATTGTCGTGACAATAGCGATTAAACCCCACAGGACACGTGTAGATGCGATAGTGTGTATGTGTGTGTGTGTGTTTGTGAGTGTGCATGTGTCCGTGCGTGTGTGTGTGCTGCATGTGAGTGTGTGTGTGTGTGTGTGTGTGTGTGTGTGTGTGTGTGTGTGTGTGTGTGTGTGTGTGTGTGTGTGTGTGTGTGTGTGTGTGTGTATGTGTTTTTTGTATGAAGCAGGTATCTCAGAAGTACGGTTGATCAGGAGCACGTTTTGCAGGCTGGTATTAGTTTCAGATAAACAGTCTGCAAACACATGAGGTCCCTCCTAATCTGGTAGCCACCATGCACTAGGCCCCAAAGCCAAGAGGATGAACTGGATCACCATGAGTAATTCTCCCCAAGATGTGTCAAGGGAGAGGACAGCAAAGAGCAACACACTCTCTCCCTATCTCTCTCTCTATCCCTCTCTCCTTCTCTCTCTCATTCTTTTAGTCTTTCTTTCTTCCTCTGTATTTTCCTTTCCATCTCTCTTCTCTGACACACACACACACACACACACACCACACAGACCAAGATACTTGTTGATTTTAAGATTACTGGTGGGAAACAGATTTCTCTACTATAGCCACTCACACACACTCACATATACACATGCAGACAAACACACACAGACACACACACACATTCACATACACACATGCACACACAGATAGACAAACACCCAAACAAACACACTGCGCATCAATTCATTCCCATTCTGATCTCTTTGCTAATTCCTTTTGCATCTATTCTCTCTCTCTATCTCTCTCCCTCTCTCGCACTCTCTCTCTCTCTCAAACTAACATATTTGTATTCCCCTCCTCCCTCCTTCTCTCTCTGTCTCTCTCATCCTCCTCTCTTTCGCACTGACCATCACTGACCAATGGCAACTGTCATTGCCGTGTGCCGTGTGGCGTGTGTCGTTAAGCGTGTTTAAATCCGGTCCCAGTCGGCCACCATCTCTCTCTCTCTGACTCCCTTCCCCTCTCTTTCTCTCTCTTCTCTGTCTCTGTCTGTCTCTCTCTCTCTCTCTCTCTCTCTCTCTCCTCCAGCCCATCTTCGGCCCAACAAGACCTTTTTAAGAGCTCATCCCTGTATCCTTCCAGATTAAGGGCCTCAACCGCACTGGATTAGGCTCTAATCTAACCTAATCTAACCTTTATCCTCCGCCATCCTCACCTGTGTCTCACAGCCGGCGCTAGGCAGTGGCCCAGTTGCCTGCCCGCCTTGCACTCCGGCACACACGCAGTGACACGGGGCTCTGTCGCCGCGCCGCCAATTATCCGGATTAAGAGGAAACACTTTTGAGTAATTATGTGCACATTGGATAAACATGAAGCTTTGGCGGGATTTAACTGATCCGACTTCTCAACATGAGAGGAGGAGGAGAGGAGAGCAGAGTGGGCTGAGGGAGAGAGAGAGGGAGAGAGAGGGTGAGAGAGAGGGAGGGAGAGAGAGGGAGGGAGAGAGAGAGAGAGAGAGAGAGGGAGAGAGAGAGGGATAGAGGGAGGGAGAGGGAGAGAGAGAGAGGGAGAGAGAGGGAGATACAGAGATGGAGAGAGAGGGAGGGAGAGAGAGAGAGAGGGAGAGAGAGGGAGAGAGAGAGGGAGAGAGAGAGAGAGTGGGAGAGAGAGAGGGAGAGAGAGAGGGGGAGAGATAGAGGAGAGAAGAGAGAGGGAGAGAGAGATGGTGAGGAGAAGAGAGAGGGAGAGAAGAGACAGATGGGGGAGAATCTGGCCTATAGGCACTGATATGCAAGAGAAAACAAGAAAACTAGATACATACATACATAAATACACACACACACATGCGCGCGCGCCCACACACAAACACACATACACGTACATATGTGCTTGTGTTTAGCAGATGACTTCATGCTACTTACATTCCAGAAGAGTCATATCTTTATTGTGTTTGATGAACGACTACTAAGAACTGTGACACAGTTGTGATTTTATTCATAGAAAAGGGAGAAAGCAAACATTTCTCAGTGACAGGAAAACACTTAGCAGAGCAAGAGGCAACAATGCTTTACAGTGAAGGGTTGTGTTGTCATGGCTATCTAATGTGGAGCTTGAGGTTGGGCCAAGCTGTACAACATTTCTGCATTTGACACAAGACCCACAGGCCTCGGGTCTATCAGGTCTATTAAGGCTGTTTGACCATCCATGCCAATATTGAACTAGACATGTTCCATAGCAGTTCCTAATATAACCCCCACACAAAGTGAGAAAATGAGCATGGATGGATCATGAAATCAAGGGCCCCTGAACATGAATGCCTCCTTGGCCCTCCAACTCCTGGGCACATAGTGATGCGATTGGTAGAGCAAGGCACGGATTTGACTCCCAGCTAACATGCATACTAATGAAACATTTATATCTGGACTTAAAGGGTATGTCTGATGTGAATTTCCTGCCTCACATCTTAACAGTGCACATCATGTTTGGGGGCACAGCGATTTGCACCTGGAGGCTGTTTAAGATTGAGAGATGGATGTTCCCCCGGGATCCCCGAGGTAACAGTGGTGCTGGTTGTAAGGCTCACGGAGTAAGAGACTAGCCAGGCTTTTGTTAGCATTTGGGTTGAACATAGTGTGGCTGTCATTGTCACACTATTGTAGTCTTTGTTGGTTACAATAATCACCATATCCGCTGTGGTAGATCCTGTCTCGGCGCCATCAAATGTTCTGCCCAGGTAATCGTACCGCTGGGTGTAGCCGTCCGGTGTAGACACGCTCTGCAACAGGAGAAGTGTGTGTATGGCTATGTGTTAGCCATACACACACCCCGGAACAGGAGTTAGCCATACACACACTCTGCAACAGGAGTTATCCACACACACACAATGGAACAGGAGTTAGCCATATACACAGGCAGTTCTGGATCATCATTTGACTAGGAGACTGCTTGTATCCCACTACCAGTCATGCCTTTGAAAATGAAATGAATCCATTAAAGAATATGAAAACTAAGCTAATTAATTTCTGTGTAATTCTTCTTGTCCACCCAGGAGTGTGATAAAATCACCATGAAATGAAACAAAACAAGATCTTCCCTTATTGGTTCACACAGAGAGCAGTGTTTGATCCTAGTCAGCAATGGGGGTTCACATCTGACATATCCTGATTAGTGTAGGCCCCTTTTACAGCAGGTGTGCAACACAAATTTACCCAGCGGCTGTTTTGTGCTTTAATGTTTGATGAATGAAGTCACCTCATGTACCGCAAAGGTGACCAGGACCAGTTGACCATTTTCCTCACAGTTGTCAATGTCATTGGCAATATTAGCCAATACAATTACAGGCCAGGCAGGAAGCTGAATTTCACAACATTCCAGTTGACGCTAACTGATATGCCTGTAGAGGATTACTAACCATCTATACATTTCAGAAGGCTGACGTGGCAGAACGCTTCTGCTGGGATTTGAACAGGCATGGCAGTTGACATCTGTCTCACATTGACATTTAATTATGCACAGGAAAAGATGTTAAATTCCTTACGCTATTGGTTGCGCTGTCTGTAGCCCACAACTGCTAAACACAACAACATGACATGCCCAACCACAGAACCTGAGCAGAAGGATAGCAGCGGTGAGAAAATGCTTCTGGGCAACTTTGTGATAAGTCCATTCTCTGATTTCTGAAGAATGGCAACAAGTTTGATCACATCATTCCTGTTATTGCACAACCTGTAATTGCAGCACCTCCGCCTGCTCCTATGTAACTGCCCACCTCCAGACAAGCCTTCTCTTTAATGTGGACCGGCTATATTTGTATTCCTGCCACTGCCATGCATAAAATTGTTTGTGTTTGTATTTGCATGTAATCCGGGCATACCACGTCAGAAGAGGGAGCAGTTCCTGAGCTGGGATCAGTGACTGTAAAAAGCACTTGACATGATTCAAAAGCTGGCCTTTGCCTTTGGAGCATGAATTGACATGAAGCTTCAGGTGTAGGTGAATAATGATGCAGTATATAGCCTAAGCCAGATGCTTCAGCCCACAACAACACAGTAGCCTACTGCAGATCAACTAGATGGTCTGTATGGTCTAAATGCAGATTTTGCAATTTAGACAAACAAGTGTAGCATCACTTACTTTAGGCTGCCTTTGCTCTTTCTGTGTGAACTCTGGGTCACATCTTCGGTCGCGACCTCAAGGCACTGCTCCTAGGCTATTGTTAACTGTTGCTATAGTAACATGCCAAATTTCCGGCTTACTGAGAGGGGACAGGACAAGCAAAGAAAGTCTTTATTCTATGAGTGAAATGGGAACAGGACATGATGGAAAACTGTGGAAAAAGTATATGCTTCCAAATACAAGTAATAAAGCATGTATATGGAAGTTATAACTATTACCAAGGTTTATTATTTATACAATGCTGAATGATGTATTTTTAATGGTAAAGGTATTACAAAATAATGAGTTTTGTCTGTTAATAAAAGGCCTAAATTAAAAACAGTATTTACCAAATATTTTCCCAAACCCTCTTTTTTCATTAAGAAGTTAATAAGCTGTATATAGCTGTTTTATTAGGAGCAGATTGTGGAACCGCCGTATGAGGGGGCCCACCCAACCACAGAGAGGGAGGAGAGAGACTGAGGAGAGCGTTGTCATGGTGTTGTCATGGCATGATGAATGTGATGCACTAATTTTCAAACACCCCCCAGAAAGAGGCAAATCATGTCTCCCTCATTTCAGTGTTTCATCACCATTTCATCTGGGTACCGATTCATCAAATCATTTTGGCCGAACACACCACACTTCATCACACAAATCCCCTTCACCACACACACACACACACACACACACACACACACACACACTGACCCCCCACCATACACACACACATGCACCACACTTCACCACACTATCACCCTACCCACCAACCCCCAACCCCCACTCCCCCCCCCACACACACACACACACAGACACAGAACTCACTTCACCCCCAACCTCTCCATCGACCCCTTCCTCTCCCCATTAGAAAAATGAAGCCGTCTTTGGCTTCTCCACCTGCCCCTGTGCAAAATGCCCAGTTCCAGATGTTCCCTCCTTTTGATGTGGACCGGGCCGAGGGAGGGTCCAGCACCAGCCCCAGCCCCAGCCCACTGTGTCTCCAGCATCCAGCTCAAACCCAGCTTCAAACACCCAGCCCAACCCGGCCCGGGCCGGCTTGTCTTACTCGACCACAAACCTGTGATGAATGCAGGGACCACCACACCCAGGGCCTGCGGGGTCAGAGTCGGGCCGCTCTGACAGATGCAAGGCTGGGGTACGGGGCTCAGGGTCGGGGGGGAGGTTCCTGCCAGGAGGTTAGGTGGCCCATTGGTGGTATACGTAATGGAGTGGAGTCTATTCGTCGTGGGGCTGATTCGCTATGAAGTTTTGCCAGAACGTTCTTTGAAAAAGTGGAGTCTTTGCAGTGTGCCAGCTCTCCTGGTTGTGTTGTTCTTGGTGTGCACGGGACAGAAATAACTCGAGGGATATTCCCGTAATGCCACGGTTAAAACACGGAAATTTCATTTGTTTGATGACACAGAAAATAACAAACACAGATGATCCTCCAGCCCCTCTCCCCTCCCTCCTCCATTTTCTTTACCTCCTCTGAGTCCTCCACATCACATCCATTTGTCTTTTCCTCCACAGCCCTCTCTGCATCCCTCCTTTTTCATTTACTTCAGAGATTTGTTGTTTTCTTTCTCTTTCTGTCTTTTTTTTTCTCCTGTATGAAGGTGCCGAGGCTCTCATGTCATAGTGATAATGTGATAAAGTGAAAGTAATCTCCGAGCGTCCGTGTGACCGGGGCTGCCGGCCGACATCTGTGGTCAATAAAGGCTTAAAAATAACTGGACGGGGTAAACTAACATTTAATGTGCTTCTCCAAACACCGCCTTCTCTCTGACCCGGTGCCGTGGCGACAAGGGCCTGTGGAAGCCTCTCTTATGTTCTTAAGGTTAAGAAAGTTTCAAAATGTTGCATGCATGTGGATTGTTGCCTTTGCTAATCAGGCCCAGGCAGAAAAAACAAACTATTTCGGGGGTTTGGCTCAGGGTACGGTGAGGGGTTACCACGCCAGTTCACCAGCGAGGCCTTTCTCTGCGGCCGCTTCTCTCCCACAGAAATGAGGTGGATTTACAGGGCACTGGCTCCCCTGGGGTCATGACCTCTCTGCCCAGTGCGCACCCGCCATCTCTAGTCACGCGAGGGGAAGACACGCACGCACACACCCAGCACAGCGCTGTTTTAAAACAGCTCCAAGCAGCTTCGCTCCAACACTAGAGAGCTACCTGCCTAACACGAACGGAAAAACCTTGCAAACACCAACAAGCTTTCTAGCATGTTTTCTGTTGTCTTCAGGTGATATTGTTGCCGTGATGTAGTGATAGAGTTGACATGGTTGGTGATATAGTTGTTGTACTGTGAAAGCTTTTCATACATTTTCATGGAGGGGTTCGGTCCCAGAATACTGAATTATATAGTGCATGGCCTGGGTGAGTAGTAGCAAAGACAGGTGTCTTTATCTGTCCTTCACATGACCATAAACCATCAAAATGTAATTATTGTATGTAAGATCATACCTATAAAAACACATCTCAAAAAGTGTAAATTCCTGCAGAGTGTTGCATTAAGTCTCAGAGATAGATGCATAAAACACAGTAGTTTACTGCAGAATGTAGCTCATCTTTACTGCTGCTACCACAAGTGAAACTAGCGATGAAGTGAATTAAACTAAATTAAATGAGAGCTGAAGGAAACTCATCTTGCCAAATGCATCTTCAAATCAATTCTTTTTTTTAGCTTTTCGTTTGAATAAAATTTCGATGAAATGAAGCCAACGCAAAGCTCTTCAGGTCTGTCATGTCATGAAATATGACACGTTAATAAATGCATCCTTCAGCAGTGACTCAAAGTCACTCCCAAAGTCCTCTGACACTCTGCCAAATAAAAGTGAAAATGCCAAGTCATCATTTCAGGGGACAGACAAAGGACTTTCACATATTAGAATCAAATCTTATCAAGAGTCTTATTTCCGTGCTACGAGTGAGATGCTAATCAATCCTGTTGAAAGGACAAAAAGTTAGTTGATGGTCAGTCCTTCAAGTTCAAGGATCTGCGATACTGCAATCCCTCTCTATCTTTGTCTGACAGCGCAGACCTCTTCATGACAGTGTTATGACAGTCTGGCATTCTCTTGCGTCGGCTCCTCCGTCTGAGTCACAGCTCACCCAGACCGCTCCTCTGGTGGTCTCTTTGTTTGCTTCCCATCCCCACAGGAAGCTTCCATGACACGCCCTCCATACCTGCCCAGCGGTGGAACGACCTTTAAATATCAGCCTGGCTTCAGTAGCCTTTCAAGCGCCATTGAAACTGACATACAGGCTAAGCCCAACAAAGTAGCGCACAGCTTAGTCTTTCCTGCTCCACTAATCCACTCATTTCTTGGTCCTTTTTCTTCCTCCAATAGCATGTCTAGACTGGGTTTTTTGGGGCCTCCAACAAAGCTTTGGGAACACGTTAAACTCTGCTTCTCATGGCCGCAGCGCCTACAGCTAGCGTCTGAAGGCGGAGATATTAGGAGGTATTTTCAATGCCCCCGCAAACACAGAGGATCTCAAAAGCAACAAAAACACACACACACACACACAAACACGCACACACACACACACAAATGAGGTTGGCATCATACCCATTTTGGGCATCATAGACTTTGGAGGCTTTGGCTACGCTGAGTGTGAGGCTAGCTGTGTTGGGTAAAGCCTGTTGATACGGCAGCCATGGAGACGCACTCATCACTGTCAGGTGAAGGATTGCTCCAGTGCAGGAGCTCTCTGATGTGTGAGCAAACAGGAAGAGAGCGTGACAGGGGCAAACCAGAGCCACTACCCAGGGTGCACTGCTGGGATCCTTTGGGGGTAGGGGATATTGGGCAGGAGGAGGGGGGGCTGTGGGAATCCCCCTCCTAGAGAGGAGCCTCCAGTCATCAATATCCTGCCTCCAAAATCAGCCACCCCCTCCAACAGTAAACAAAACACACAGACACACACCCTCACACACACACACACACACACACACACACACCTATGCACACAGTATTCACAGCACCTGGAGCGAGAGAGAGAGAGAGAGAGAGAGAGAGAGAGTTTATAGTCAACAGCATCAGAGGGCAATCACCTTAGCGAGGCTTGGGAAAATGACGGCACACCACTGGAGTGCATTAACCTGGGAATTATTCACAAATACAGGCACAAATACACACACATGCACGCACAGACACACACACACATGCACGCACAGACACACACACACACACACACACACACACACACACACACACACACACACACACACACCAAAGAAGCTGAAGAGAACACAAATCAATTATCAGTGCAGCTCAAGGAGTTTGCAACCAAAGGGGTAGTCTAAATTTCCCCTTCTTATTCCCATCGTTCTCCATTCCACTCTGCATGTTCTACACACACACACACGCACACACAAACACACACGCACACACACACACACACGCACACACACACACACACACGCACACACACACAAACACTCACCCACAGACAGACACACACACACACACACACAAACACTCTTTCCACAGACAGACACACACGCACACACACACACACACAAACACTCACACACAGACAGACAAAACAGCTCTCACGGCATGCACCCCGACCTCTGTTTTGTATTCATCTAGGAATTACAGCTGACATTCTCTATTGATTAAATAGTTTTCTGATGCGCCGTCCGGATCATTGTGGTAATTAACAGCACAGGCAGCCATTAGACGTGATGTCAGGAGGCGAGAGGAAAAGGTCAATAGGAGATAGAGGGGAAATATGTCAGCTAGCACAGCCTCTGACAGTGAAACTCCACTGGGAGGGCGGCACACGGGAGCCAAAGCACGCCCATCCAAATCATCACTAATGACATTTAGACAATATCACTAACTGCTCAGGTGCCCAGAGAGGTTGGGTGCAGTTTGTGCATTCTGCTGGTGTGCGTATGAGCTCACACAAACATGAAGACATACACACACACACACGCGCGCACACACACACACACATACACACAAGGTTAATACAGTGATCAATACATTCAAAATTGAAGCCCAAATGTGGATCAGAACCTTATTTCATCTGAGACTCCCTCAACATCTCAGAGTAAGCTACACACACAGACGCACACAGACACAAACACACACACACACACTTTGTCTCACACACATACACACACACACACACACTTTGTCTCTCTCTCTCACACACACATACACACACACACACACACACACACACACAGACGCGCACACACACACACACACACTTTGTCTCTCTCTCTCACACACACACACACACACAGAGGAGATGAAGCACTGAGACCACTGTTGTCATGACCAGTCAACACATCTTTAAAATAACATTTACAGCACATTACAATACAACACAACACAGTTCTCCAGTTGAGTTTATTCATGCTAAAATCAGTGAGCATGTACAGTGTATAATAATGACATGGGCACAGATAGGGATGAGAATTGATACGATTTTAACGATTCCGATGCCTTATCGATTCCTGCTTATCGATTCGATTCCTTATCGATTCTTTTATCGATTCTTATTGGGCAAGGGGTGAAAAAAAGAGCACAAAAGGGTTTATTTACATTCATTTTCTTTTATATAATTTTCTATAATGCTGCACAGACCATATACAGTATGTATACATTCACATTTAAAAAAAATTAAATAACCAAAAACATTTATACATATTCCTCTTGAACTTAAAATAAAACTTACATAACTTAAATAAAATGTATTCTGTTTAATTTAAACATGTTCCTAGAAATTACAGTGCTCCTTCCTTTTTTTAAAAGGGTATATGAACTGAGCTGCCAAAAAATAAACTAGCAGTGGCAAATACCAAGTGTGCAACCATCAATTGTATGGATCATCAACAATTCTTGTGAAGAAAAATAAGCATGTCTGCTTTCTCCGGGAGGATACGCGATTGTGATCACTTTTGAGGAGTTTACCTTGGACAGAAAGAGATGAAGCGCCGACGTTAGCTGAGCTGCTGCATGCATCGAACACATGACATTCCTGTAATTTAATTCCATGCTGTGTGTTCAAATGCTTATTCATATTTGTTGTATTTCCTCCCTTCGACGAAATAGACTTTTTACACAGGTTACAAGTGGCGTAGGTGTCATTTTGTCGTGTGAAATAGAGCCAAACTTTAGAACGCTTCTGCCTAGTTGCCATGTTTGCTGCAGTCTGAAGAAGAAACTAAAAGTTTGCGCATGCGCAACGCCACAAAAGACCGTTAGCAGAACCGTTAAAGAATTTGGCTGACGATTCCAAACAATCGGTTCTCTAAAAAAGAACCGGTTCTCGATTCCCATCCCTAGGCACAGACTATTTTGTTATTAGATTATCTTATTTTGCCATGTCTTGAGTTTCTGTTTCCTGGCTAATTCCCTCTATTGTTCATGGTGGGCCTTTTCCAAACTAGCCCTCACACCCTGGCTGCGGTCAGATAGTTAACAAAATGTAGTCCTATGTCCGATCCTAAACACTTTTACTTGACCTTGATGACCAAGATGCTAAGAGAATCTGACTGCACTTACACAAGACCACATAATTACGCAATGCCGTTATTGGGTGTTTAAATGTTGCTGCTGCAATGAATTGTGGGAGATATTCTCTACTTTCCTTTCTTAAAGGATGGTCCAGTGTACCTTGTGCTAAAGGAGATAAGAAAGGAAGCACTGAAGCAGCTCTTCTAAGCATTTAGAGAATTCAACCAGCTCTTATCATGGCTGCCACTTAGGTACTTCCAGGTCATTTCACTCAGTTAGGAACCTTCCGGAGCACAAAGACTATCCGACCGCAGCCCCTCTCCCTACCCACATGGAGGGTCCACGTCCTAAGTGCCATCAAGCCAATTAGTGGGGAGTGGAAGTGAGCTTTAAAGCCCTCCATCAGCATCAATACAGGCCTCGCAAGCATGTGCAGCAGTTTTCTGGTGTCTGTGCTTAACTCTACTTGCCAGTTGTTTTTCTGGCCGTATTTGTTAATTAATGGGTTACTTTACAACGTATCAGTTATTGTTGTTATTTGCAGCAAATGCAGTAAAACTCAACTTCTCTTTTTCCATTGAGGACACCCCAAAGTTTGCAGCTGTATCACACCCTACCCCTTTATTAAGAGTGCCGTCCACACCCTACCCCTTCATAAAGCGTGCCCACCACTGTATCACACCCTACCCCTTCATTAAGAGTGCCGTCCACACCCTACCCCTTCATAAAGCGTGCCCACCACTGTATCACACCCTACCCCTTCATAAAGCGTGCCCACCACTGTATCACACCCTACCCCTTCATAAAGAGTGCCCACCACTGACACCCTACCCCTTCATTAAGAGTGCCGTCCACACCCTACCCCTTCATTGAGAGTGCCCACCACTGTATCACACCCTACCCCTTCATTAAGAGTGCCCACCACTGTATCACACCCTACCCCTTCATTAAGAGTGCCGTCCACACCCTACCCCTTCATTAAGAGTGCCCACCACTGTATCATACCCTACCCCTTCATAAAGAGTGCCCACCACTGTATCACACCCTACCCCTTCATTAAGAGTGCCCACCACTGTATCACACCCTACCCCTTCATAAAGAGTGCCCTCCACTGTATCACACCCTACCCCTTCATTAAGAGTGCCCTCCACTGTATCACACCCTACCCCTTCATAAAGAGTGCCCTCCACTGTATCACACCCTACCCCTTCATAAAGAGTGCCGTCCACTGTATCACACCCTACCCCTTCATAAAGAGTGCCGTCCACACCCTACCCCTTCATAAAGAGTGCCGTCCACACCCTACCCCTTCATTAAGAGTGCCCACCACTGTATCACACCCTACCCCTTCATTAAGAGTGCCCTCCACTGTATCACACCCTACCCCTTCATAAAGAGTGC
>NC_045157.1:8465941-8470941 GCF_900700415.2 Clupea harengus
GGCCAAGGATGATTACAGGTTCGTTTGTTTACTGGAGTTTATTTTGGCGAAAACAGAGAGTGTATCTTCTTGAAAAGTTGTGTATAATTAGGAAACATCTGTCTGATTCCTGCCTGTTAAAATCAGACTAAGCATACCTACATCCAAAAAATACTGACATTATGCAGTCTTGTCTCCAGTAAAATAATCAACATGGAAGTTTACAGGCGAAAACTCAACTACTGTATGGAAAGTATGGCAATTATGGCAGCAGCGCTGGAGAGCAGAGCAGAGCTCGGACTTAGAGAGATTATGTTACATGACACGGAGCTGGGTGAATTTATGCCTGCTGGACCACTCTGATCACGACATTAAACTCAGCCCCAGAGCTAGGGTTACACTCAAACATATGGAATTAGTTTTAAACATCAATTAATATCCATGATTCATTCATGGCTCCCATGGGCAGCTCTTCCAGCATGGGGGGAGTAGGGGGGGGGGGGGGGGGGCGGGGGGGGGTATCGGAATGCCAACGATCCTCAGGCTGCGTTTGATCAGGATGAGTTGTGAACACAAACGCTTGTCTGTCTGTCTATCTGTCTGACTGTCTGATTGACTGACTGTCTGTCTGTCTGACTGTCTGACTGACTGCTTGTCTGTCTACTTATCTGTCTGTCTGTCTTTCTGCTTGTCTGTCTGTCTGTCTGACTGACTGTCTGTCTGTCTGACTGTCTGTCTGACTGACTGCTTGTCTGTCTACTTATCTGTCTGTCTGTCTTTCTGCTTGTCTGTCTGTCTGTCTGTCTGTCTGTCTGTCTGTCTGTCTGTCTGTCTGTCTGTTTGTCTGTCTGTCTGTCTGTCTGCTTGTCTGTCTGTTTGTCTGTCTGTCTGTCTGTCTGCTTGTCTGTATGTGTAGCATGGCTCCCTGTCGTATGAACATGAACATCCCTGTAAAAGCATCAGTGGGGAGCACGTGAAGAGAACATGACTGACATTTTTGTTTTCAGTTCAGATGCAGGGAGTCGAGCTGAGCTGACGCGCAGGGAAAACAGCATCTTGAGATCCTTTTTTTTTTTTCAGTGCTGGTGACGCAAATGCAGGTCGATGTGCACCATTTTTCCACAACAGCCCGTCCAAAACTGGAACCGCAGCAGCGAGTTGGACAGGCACAAATCAAACCAGCAACCAACGTGAGCCTGCACACATCTGAGCTGAAACATTTCACAGCTGAAAAAAGTGAAATATAAAAAAAAGCATGGCAAACAGCACGCACAGGCACAAACAAACCTTTACGGCTCTAAAGCTCCACTTGCAAGGTATGTCTCTGGACAAACACCACCTCCATCCTTCTCCTCTGAGAGAATAAGTAATGGCTGTTAAACTGGTACCATGTGCAGGTACTCCGCGGAGAGCCCGCCGGGCCACACTGAGCCGCTGAGCCGTGAGCCCGTGCTCTGTGGCAGGCAGATGGTCTCCAGCATTCAGCAACAACAGCACAACTCAACAAAGCATTTTATCTCTCTTATAAATTAGGTCGGGGGTGGCTGGAGCCCCAGAAGAGGGTCCTGGGAGTGCTCCCCTGAGAGAGGCAATTTCAGGGGGGAAGGGGGGGCCGACGACTGGGGGGTGGTAAGAACATAGACCCCCGCTGTGAGAAGCACATCGACCCCTTTCCAGCAATCCTGGTGCCACAAGGAGTGAGATGGAGGAGGAATTGATGGGCCATGCATCAGTGAGATGAAGACAATAAGAGGAGAGAGACGTAAATGCCCCCCGATGCATGTTTGTCTGTGTCTCTCTCTGTGTGTGTGTGTGTGTGTGTGTGTGTGTGTGTGTGTGTGTGTGTGTGTGTGTGTGTGTGTGTGTGTGTGTGTGTGTCGCTATAAGTGGACTCTGCTCTCCATACTTGGCGCAGGCATAAATCTTCCTTGGCCAGTCTGGTCTGCAGCCTTAAGAGGCCCTCTGGGTCATTTTCAAGCCTTTTATAAAACCAATAACACAAAGTTATACATTAAAAGCAGCATACTTTGCTTAAAATGATGAAGAAAAGGCCTAAGGGAACCTCTGAGGGCTTAGACCAGGACGACATTACACAGCCAAGGGCCACCATTTTATTTGGGTGTGACGGTCTTAAGCCATACTCCATATTGACTTGATTGAAATGATCACTTCATAAATAATAAAAATAAGGGGTGTTCCTTGAGCTCTCCTAAAATAAAGTGTCGTTTCAGGGTAACACATGCGTGTCTTTGTGAAGAAGACAATGAAGACAATGAAGATGACTTGTGACTTGTTAACATGCGCAGGAAGTAACATTTGCCTGGTCCCCATCTCTCAGCAAGACATCTCTCGCTGCATAAACATTCATAGCCAGACTCTCCTCAGCAAATGGACTGAGTTTACTGGAGTGTCATAGGCTTTGATTTGTGTCCACCTTTGTCTGAACTTTTCCTTGCTAACCAGTGGAGAGACCCTTCATTGTAGCTTGTTGAAGTTACAGCTGAATGTCTTCTCAGACTGTGGCCAGCCATGAAGAGCAACTGCCAAGCATCTGCGCCAGATCTGGGACTGACTCTAGTGCTATCTGTGCTGGGCTTGACACCAGCATTGTGAAATATAAACTCATATAAACTCTGCTGCATATGTTCAGGCTCTGGTCAAGGAAGGGATTTTATAGACTGATAGAGGCCATGTGTGTGATTTTAGAGAAAATTGTCTATCAGTTTACAGAGAGACAATCCTGTTTAAAGTGGAAGAACACTTTGAGAAGGCCAAACTCAATCATCATTGGCTAGGAATTCAGCGAAAACCACAGCGTTGAGGCTTAATCTGCCTTCTCAGTGGCAGGCAGGCCTTTGCCTTGTTCTGGAGGTCTGGAAAACACAGTCAGGGTGCCGCTCTTACTGCTTTTATGAGCCGTGGACTCTGTCCCTCACACATCCCACACACACACACACACACACACACACACACACACACACACACACACACTGTCTGTCTCGCTTTCCTCATCTGGAGCGGTGGCAGCCTTTTGTAACCAGCTCCACTGTGTGCAGATGGTGTGTGTTTTATCAGAGAGGGGAGTAGAGGATCAGTGTGTGTTTCTCGCACATCTCTTGGGTAAAACAAAATTAGCTTTGAGAGGTCTGTGTACTGTCCTCTTCGAATGACACTTAGAAACCCCCCAGAAAGGCTTGAAGATTCCTGTGAGAATAATCGGAGAAACGTTTGTCAGACATTTAAAAAGCACTTATATTTTCTGTGAGCCATCCTATGCATAGTGAAACAAGGAGATGTTGATGCTGCGGTTATTGTTTTAAATGACGGTAGTCATAACTGATGCTTCTGTTATTTCTGTTTTTTGTTCTTCTCTTCCCCATACTAACTATCCGGTCCAGACCATCTCCACCATGAGATGCTGTAGACCACAGTCAGATCCTGATCTAGTCCACAGTCAGATGCAGATCTAGTCAGAGGCTGATCTAGGACACAGATGAATATCTAGGACACAGTCAGATGAATATCTAGTCCACAGTCAGATCCTGATCTAGTCCACAGTCAGATGCTGATCTAGGACACAGTCAGATGCTGATCTAGGACACAGTCAGATGCAGATCTAGGACACAGTCAGATGCAGATCTAGTCCACAGTCAGATCCTGATCTAGTCCACAGTCAGATGCTGATCTAGGACACAGTCAGATGCTGATCTAGTCAGATCCTGATCTAGTCCACAGTCAGATGCAGATCTAGTCAGAGGCTGATCTAGGACACAGATGAATATCTAGGACACAGTCAGATGAATATCTAGGACACAGTCAGATGCAGATCTAGTCCATAGTCAGATGCTGATCTAGTCCATAGTCAGATCCTGATCTAGTCCACAGTCAGATGCTGATCTAGGACACAGTCAGATGCTGATCTAGTCAGATGCTGATCTAGGACACAGTCAGATGCTATCTGGACTTGCTTTGGACCAGTCACATTGTATCTGGGTAAGTAGTGACTGCCGCTGCTGCTGCTGTCCTTCTCACTTCCTTTAATTGCATTTACTCGAGGTCAGATATACTAACGACGCGACAAAACTAATTATCCACAACTGAGTCACTACCCTGCAGGGAATCAATGTTAAACTTGTCAGTGGCTCATTGGAAATGCCATTACACACACTTAACCATTACACAACACCTCTGCACACATACCTTTACACTAGATGATGCCATTACACACACCTATCCATTGCACAATACCTGTGTGTAACATGTCTAACTTACACACCACACATGCCATTAAATGCAGCTTTTAACCATGCTGTGGCTTTACACAAACATCTCAACACACACACACACACACACACACACACACCCACACACACACACACACACACACACACACACACACACACACACACACACACCATCTCAATACCACACAAGGCCCTCAAACCCCCCCCCTCCCCCCACACACACACACACATCTCAACACCACACAATGCACTCAACCCCCCCCCCCCCCCCCCACACACACACACACATACACACACATCTCAACACCACACAATGCCCTCAAACACACACACACACACACACACACACACACACACATATTTAACATCTCAAAACCACACAATGCCCTCACCCCCCCTCACCCCCCCCCCCCAAACACACACACACACACACACACACACACACGGATGCACGCACGCACGCACGCACGTTCGCACGCACGCACACACACACACACACACACACACACACACACACACACACCTTCCCCCTGGTCTCTCTACTAACCTCAGAGGTGAGAAAGAAAATGAAGGACGGATTAGCCGAACTCTGAACCAATGAAATTACTCCAAATGACTATGCTGGCGAGCCGGGGACCGACGCTCCACATGTTTAAGATGACATTTCAATTGTAGAAGTAATTTGCATTCTATTTGACTCTGGGCGCCACCGCCATATTACGGATTCCGCCAGCGCTCGTGATTTCCCTCAGTTCAAAGATATCAACTAAGCAGGGT
>NC_045157.1:8475941-8478441 GCF_900700415.2 Clupea harengus
TTACATATTGGTGGTAAATGAATAAATATACAATGAAAAAATAGCCCTATTAAAAAATGTAAATGTGATCCACCTTTTTGAGGGTATTTTCTTTTGACGCAGCTTAGAGCCTGGGGGCAAGATCAGGCCCGAATCCAGTTTCAAAGTCGGCAGCAGTTGGAGATCTACTTTCTGCCAGATATTTTTAAATGCAGTCGATGTAAAACTCAAATTAATACAGGAATTAAACCATGAAACTTGATTCTAGTTTTAGGTTTGTTTATACATGGCTTATACCTGGTTAATACCACATTAATAGAGTGTTATGTTTTTTACAGCTGCTGATAACACATAGATACATTCATAATTCATTATATTTACTAATCTAAAGATTTGTTTCCGTTTTTGTTTCATTTAGAAATTAAATAATTTACGACCACATATACATATTTTTTAATTCACCATAATTAATTGACAATGGGCGCACTGAAACTAATAAACAAATACACAAACAATTGAATAAATAAATGTAAGATGTGGGAAATTAACTGCACTGTATGTTCTGTTAAAGTGTGATCCAATTTCGAAGTCAAATTGTTGTGGACTAATTGTCTCTTACATATAGTGAAGTGTGAGCTATAGACAGAAAGGTAGAAAGAGAGAGAGAAAAAAAGAGATTCCTGTCACTCTGATGTTCCGGTGCCAAAGCCTTCTCTGCGTAGAGGTGTCCTTGTATCTCTGCTCACACAGGCCTGTTACTGAGGGGCGAACTGGCACTGATCTACCCCGCACAGCCCTCTCACCTCCCCACAGGGGAAAGTCCCCGCACGGGTACTCGGCCTGGCACAGCTGGCCATCAGAATGGGTATTCTGATACCTTGACACACACACACACGCACACACACACACACACACACATACACATACACATACACATACACACACACACGCTGATATTGGAGAAACATTTTCTTGCACATGCACACACACACACACACACACTGATACTGGAAAATAATTTTGTGCACGTGCCCACACATGTGTACACACACACAAAATGCTAAAAGGGGAAACTTGTGCTTGTGCTTGTATGAGAGCACACACACACACACACACACCTACCTGTCTGGTTTAATGGGAGGCATAATTGTATAAAAAATGTTGGCCCATTAGATGTGACAGTGATCCATTGAGAGAGTACTGTAAGCTTTATAGATTAATTCAGAATTATAAGTACACGTATGTGTTTCATTGTAAACCTGACAGTCAATATATTCAACATATCATATGTATATATATACATATGATATGTTGAATATATTGACTGTCAGGTTTACAATATATATATATATATATGTGTGTGTGTGTGTGTGTGTGTGTGTGTGTGTGTGTGTGTGTGTGTGTATTTATGTACGTTCTCTTCTTTGACAATTAAGAAGTACTCCTCGACGGGAAAGAAAAGTTAAAAACCGACCCTACCAGAATAAACTCCCCTGTCTCTGTATATCCCACCCTCCCTCACGCTCAACAAACGGCAGATGGGAGCACGTGTTCATAACATAGTCTTTGTGAATCAGCATTTAATGTGCATTAATGTGCTTAAAACCTTTTACAGTTTAAGTTAATTTTCAATGAGATGGTTTTACCATAGCCAACGTCTCAAGCTGGCACCTGTTTGATACTGACATTTCTTAAACTTTGTTTTTTAATGTGTCTGAGTGAAATGTAAATACAGTCAAGAAGTACTCTCTAACGCTGAAACGGCATAATAAATCAGTTATTTTTTAAACGATTTAGAATTTCTCTGTGGTGAATTAAATTGATAGAAGCCTTTTTATGTGTTCATACTCAACATCATTCAGTATAAGCACCCCTGCAGTTTCATGACGTTGTAGTTTCATACATCAACACAAATCACACATCAAATTGGCCACACAAACGCCAGAGTCTTGGGAACTCTGCATTCCCTTCCAAGTTCAAACTCACAATTCACAGTGTGTGACTATTTTATTATTTTAAACAGACATTATTAATACATATAAATATTTTTGTATTTTAAAGCCACCGAAACATGTTTTAAACAGACATTATTCAAATGCAAACTTTCATTTTTGCATGTAGGCTATGTAATGTACTGTAATATAGCCGTTTCTTAAGGCTATGTAATGTGCTTTCTTGAAATGACATGTTCAATATTAGTTTTTAATAGGTCTACAGTTCATTTCAAATGGCGTTTAATAAAATTGCAAAGACCGTTTTTGTTTTAGTATTTGACAGTAAATTATCACGTCTATAAAATACATTTGTGTTATTACGCTAAATAAATAAATCCAGAGAGAGAGAGAGAGAGAGAAATATCACTCACATAAAATGAAAAGCTGTTTCTTAAACCCAATGATTTCAAGGCTGTAGCATATCTCACACAACTGATAGTAACACAACAAAATGTGAGTTTCATGCTGTTTCTCTCTTACACACACACACACACACACACACACACACACACACACACACACACACA
>NC_045157.1:8483441-8485941 GCF_900700415.2 Clupea harengus
AGCCAAACGGAAAAGGACGGTAAATGTGTGACATCTGCAGAGGTAAGCCCCCTCACAAACATGAGCAAAACAGTCTTTTAAGGTCTCAGGACTCTTCAGTGCGGGTAACTTTTCATATTAGCAGGAGTTTGAACTACTCCACAACCTGTTTAAAACAGGTTAAAAACTTTCTTTTTCTTTTTAGCTATTAAAAATGATTGTTTGACAACATACTTCAAGCCTTTACTTATTAAATTGTTCCAAGATTGTGTCAATGTAACATTTTGTTACTAGGTATATCCATTAACTTCAAAACACACTTCTAGACTTCTTCCCCAGTGAACTCCATACTAAAACTGTTCATACTTTATGTTTCTAAGTGTTTAGTAACAGTACAATTGCCCTCAAAAACTTAAAAGACCTCAAAGCTGCACTGCATACAGACCTGCCATCGGATCTGTAAAAATGAACGCCTTGAGTTCTGCACACTGCGTAGCATGTATATCAATGACTTATGGCCGGGGGTTGGCTGCGAAATGTATTTAGATGACCCGGTCATTTATACATCTGCCAAAACAACTAGCAAGGCTGCTGACCTGCTTACTGGATCCTTACATGTTGTACTATGCCTCTCACTTTACACTTACGTAATAAAAAATAAATAAAAATAAACGGTTTCAATCTGTATTTCTATACATAAACGACACAAAAATGAAATATTTATGGTAAAACTAAAAAAATGAGGTCGTCAGTGAAGTTGACAAACATCAACTATGTAGGAATAATCTCAGCCTCACATCGAAAATTTGATAAACAAGTGAACCAATGTATTTGGCAAATGAAAAGGTTTCATTCAAATCTTGAGAGTATCTGCCGATTTAAGCACAGGCACAGCTTCGCATAGCACTGCCGGATGCGTATTCTCACATCTATCATATTGCATCACTTTCATGGTCACATGCCCCACAATCAACTATAAATCCATCATACTGCTACAGAACCAGACAAAAAAAAAATATGGACAAAAAACCAATGAGCTGGCTCCACTGCCACATCTTGGGGAAACATAATATTTTGAGCTCCGAAAGCTCCATAAGCTATTCCATCCCAAAGCTGATTTTTAAACGCCTACATGGTCATGCTCCCTCCCTACTTAATGAAGATGTTTCAGATCTACATGGTCACACTCCCTCCCTACTTAATGAAGATGTTTTGGATGTTTTTGGTTTTTTGTTGAAGACACCAGCACTCCAGTAGAGTCAGCACACGGGACTTAACCACTGATACTGTGGCACTGCAATGAGCAAAACCTCATTTGGACAACCAGCCAGGAGCAACACTTTGGAATAGTTCACTAGTTGAGTTGAAATTGATTGAAAATGACACACAACTTCATTGTTTTCAGTACGTTGTTCACAACGTTGTTCTCACACTCAATATCCTTGCATAGACACACCTGTATTTTTAATGTATGGTATTTTTATACCTGTATTATATCTGTGTCTATATTGAATTTCTTGTTTTCCTTTCTCGTCCTTTTTTTCCCTCTTAAAAAGCCTTCTCTGGACAGGTGTTGGAAATTAGCTGGTGCTTGTGCATAATTGTAGGTTTAAAAAAAAAAAATGTAAGACTTAAATTATTAAATGATTAACTAGCATAGATTCCAGATATATATTACTTATTTATAATAATAACTTCAATAAGCCGGTGTATGAGTGTGTGTGTGCATTGCCATACAAGTAAAGCGTCACCTGCACCCTGATGCAATATCAGTCTTAGATACTATAAACTTTAACCTAAAAGAATGATTAATTGAGCTCAAATATCATAATGACTAATAAATAAATAAAAAACGAATCAAAAAGATATCTAATCATGTGATGTGAGTCCATGGACAAAGGCCCCTTAACACACCTCAGTCCTCTGTGTGAGCACCTGAGACCGAAACTAACTGCTGTTTCACATAAACTCCACACACCATAGATATGTGCTCTTTAATGTTCACCGACACAAGCTGCTCTTGTGTGACATGGTCCTGATGAACACTACTAACAGTGCTACACACACAGTGTGACACTACATTAAGCCAAGGGCTCCATCCTGACCAAGAGCTCCATCCTGACCGAGGGCTCCATCCTGACCGAGGGCTCCGTTTCCACGCGTTTGTCAGGTAAACCGTCCTTCACGAGAGACGTGACGGCAGGACCTGGAGAGGAGAGGGGGGCTGCTGCTGCTGCTCCAAATTAGATTTCAAAGTTCTGAATGAAGCAAAAGCAATTATTATGCCAGTGTTATACAAGTATTATTATACCAAAGTTCTTTTGATTACCCCCCCCCCCCCCCCCCCGCCAAAAGTACATCAACCTATAAAATTTCACGAACTTGTCAGCCTTCAATGTGAAATGGATAACTAACATCCGATATGTCAGAACAAAAATATATTTGCTCAAACAAAAGAGATTCCAGTCCCATATGGTTTCCTGGTCCACCCCCGCTGTCTCTCACTGTAAGCCTATACCCC
>NC_045157.1:8513441-8515941 GCF_900700415.2 Clupea harengus
ATGACCACCACACACACACACACACACACACACACACACACACACACACACACACACACACACACACACACACACTCTGTCTCACTGAACATAGACACACATGTACCCACACTACACACACACACACACACACACACACACACACACACACATACACACACTCTGTCTCACTGAATTTAGACACACATGTACCCACACTACACACACACACACACACACACACACACACACACACACACACACACTCTGTCTCACTGAACATAGACACACATGTACCTACACTACACACACACACACACACACACACACACACACTCTGTCTCACTGAACATAGACACACATGTACCCACACTACACACACACACACACACACACACACACACACACTGAACATAGACACACATGTACCCACACTACACATACATGAACACTAACTGCACACACGTGAAGAGCCGCACACATCCACTCACTCTTTGAACATACAGACACATGTAAACACACACACAGACACACACACACACACACACACACAAGTATGCGTACGAGTGAAGCAGCACAGTCGGCATTTTATTAGATTAGTCTTAAACCTCACCGGGTCAAAGACACACTGCGTAACAAATCGTGACATGAAAAAAATATAGCTTCTCTCTCTCACACTCTCACACACTCACACACACACACACATGGTCTCACACACACACACACACGCACACACACACCTGCCTACAGAGACTATTTTGCCGTCCCTGTGAAGCCTCCTTCTGTGGAAGTTGACACTAAATTAGCAGAGGGAATGCACTGTGTGAGTGTGTATCTTTGACCCTGACAGATACACTTGTTTATCAGGCTTCCTCTTGCTCGTCTTCAGTCGCCATTTCAGAGAATCATTAGAGCATTAGAGCAAGTGTGTCAGCTTTAAAATGATGCTAATGAAAGCCAATACTGCACCAGTGTATGTGAAATTAGATACAGATACACTGGCTGTGACTGGAGATACACAGAATAAATATGCAGACAGCATGTTACAACCTGCGTTTATTAAACAACATCAAACGAAAACTAGAGAGTGTTGTTGCTCAACAGTATCAGACCCTCGCCCAGCAAATGACAGATTATACAGCCCCAAAGCTGATCATTACAATTATGAGCATACCGCATACAGTGCTCTTTAAGATGAATAAAACAGTATTCAAAATGAGTTGACAGTCATTTATTGTGTTCAGAAAGCCATGTTAACGGACACTCATCTGCCGTATTTGTGAAGTGAATGAAGAAACCACCAACCCAGATTATATGACTAGTTGTGTGGCAGCTTACTCTCCTGGCGAGCTTCCTGATATGACCTCAAATCGTCTGGGTGTAGCTCTGGTTCCCATGGTGTTGGTTGTCATAGTGGTGGTTGCCATGGCTCCAGCCTCATGCTGGTCTGGGAAGCATTAGATTCTCTTCTGCTGAAGATTGCAGTCACTTTTAATGTTATTGTTTCACACAGGAAACCGGTGTGAGGACCATCGCTACAGCTCAGTCTATCTCTCTTTTCACACTCACACACACACACACACACACACACACACACACACACACACACACACACACACAGACACACACAGACACACACACACACACACACACACACACACACACACACACACACACACACAGATATAGGCACTAATTCACGAACACAGAAAAGGCCCAAGAGCAGCTAGAGTTTGTCTTTTCTTTTGTTGACCCCCAAGAAAGGTCAGACTAAACACCTCAGAGAAGATAATTCAAACAGCACATTGAGCCCATGTGTGAGTAGAGCAGGTCATTGTCCGGAGAATTCATAGCAAGTAAATGGGTGTGTTGACAACACTCCTCGCTTTCATGCTGCCTTCACTCGCAGGTTTCTGAAACTAATGATACATACGTTTTTTTTGTTTTTTATTTTAAACTTCAATACATAGCACAACCACTGAGCTAACTAACGATAAATCCTCACACATTAAAATGTAGCTCAACGCAATTCAAGGAAACATAGTTGTTTGTTAGCTAGGTAGCTAGCAAGCTTGTTGTTCATATTGGGCTAGCAAGAAAGCTTGCTTTGTTTTGTGTCATTGTAGTTAGCTCACAAACCAGCCTTCCCTGAGCTGACTAAAGTCTAGCCTACTTGTTTAATGCCGTAACGCCCATAAGCGACCAGCGACAAGGGTTTGGCTCTCTGTCACCGTACGGTAAAGGAAACAGAGTATTTGCAGTATGTAAGAATGCAGTCTCCTGTTGTGTGCCTTTATGTGTGTTAGTGTGTGTGTGTGTGTGTGTGGGTGTGTGCGTGTGTGTGGGTGTGTGCGTGTGTGTGTGTGCTTGTGTGTGTGTGTCTGTGTGTCTGTGTGTGTGTGAGTGAGTGAGTGAGTGTGTGTGTTTGTGTGTGTGTGAAAGTGAGTGAGTGTGTGTGTGTGTGAGAGTGAGTGAGTGAGTGTGTGTGTGTGAGAGTGAGTGAGTGAGTGAGTGTCTGTGT
>NC_045157.1:8533441-8548441 GCF_900700415.2 Clupea harengus
ACACCACCCCCCATCGCCAGTCACGGGCCAACCCCACAACCCCTCTCGTTTCCACATGTTAGCGCCCAGGAGGTAGCGTGGCTACTTTAAAAAATGTCTCACTATACTTAGAAACATCCTGTAAATACACATCACATAAACCTGCTCTCAAATCCTCTACAGATTAGCTCTTTTTGAAAGAGAGCAATTCTGTTGATAAACTAAGAAGAATTTGGGGGAGAAATACATGCTCAGTGAGGTTCACTGGGAGACAAAGAGCAAGAGTGAGTGAGAAATTGATTTAATTCATTAGCACAAAGGAAAAAAACGTGTGTTTTTTTTTTCATTGAAACCAACCAATTTGAGAGAGAGAAAGTACTTCTCCATGAGGTATCGACTGGGGGCTGTTGGTTGTACGGCAGGGAACCTGGTTAATTATGAAAGATGGTTTAACGCGGAGAGGCACGGCTAGATGAGATGATCCCCTATCAGAGAGGCGCTGTGTTTCATGTTATTTAACAAGGTCACTGAATGAGCCACTGTTTCCTCCACGCCTGATTCAGCCAAAGCAGCAAACCAGAACACTAGACCAGTCAGAGATGAGCTCGTCCCTCGATGACCTATCAGATTTACAGCTGCTTTTCTAAGGGGAGGGAGGGAGGGAGGCTTGGGGGGGGGGGGGGTTGTAGGTGGGAGTGCTGGCATTAATGCTACATTGTTTGATTGAGACTGATATTGATATTTTGTACTTACAACGCACACTCTTGCAAATACACAACATCTAACACACTTTTTTCTGCTCTCCTTCTCTCTCTTCTTTCTCTCTCTCTCTCTCTCTCACTCTCTCTCTCTCTCTCTCTCTCACACACACACACACACACACAAAACCGCCCACAGAAATCCTTCCCACTCATGCATCTTGTTTCTCTCTCTCTCTCTCTCCAAAGTATAATTTCCAAAGTGTTAAAAGATGCCAGTCTAGCACCCACTAAATTATGCTGGGGCTCTGTTCCCTCCAAACCCGTATTGATTTCCCTCACAGAGGTAGAGCGAGCTGAGTGTGGGTGTTGAGCGAGGGTTTGAAAAACGACACGGTGCTCGGCATGGCCGGGCTCGGCACGGCAGTGGAGCGCGAAACATCTGGACGGGCGGCGCTCCAAGCGACACAAAGCCCACTAGCAGCCATCGACTTTTTTACAGCAGCAGCAGCAAGACAGACAGACAGACGGACAGACAGACAGACAGACAGACAGACAGACAGACAGACAGACAGACAGACAGACAGACAGACAGACAGACAGACAGACAGACAGACAGACAGACAGACAGATAGACAGCACCCACCTCCCTCCCCAACAAAGCTCTGTGTGCGTCCGTTTGTTCCCAATAGAGCCCCCCCCCCCCCCCCCCCCCCCCCCCCCCCTCCACCCATCCAAAACACAGACATGCTGGAATAGTGTCATATCTCCACTGTGCTGGCTGTTTTGTTTAGATTACTTTTCATTAGGCCCCCCTCTCTCTGTCTCTCTCTCGCTCGCGCGCCCTTTCATCCCTAGATATCAGAGTCAATATGCAATAAAACATGAATAAAAAGCGGATTTGCGGAAATGCAGGCGGCCGTCTGTTTTGAATTTGATTCGGGGGAGATATGTCAGTGAAGGCTGAGCACAATAAAGTCTCGCCGCGGCTCGAGATGCCTGTTAGCCACCGAAATAGAAAATGACGGCGAGGAGATAAAGCATGGAAATCACGGGGAACAAATGGGCCTCTATTTTAAGCCGCGAGACGCAGACCCTCGTCCCAGAGTCCTCCCTGTGAGCGCCGGTGGCATGGTCTCCCACCTCCCCAGCTTACTCCAGGAGCGGTTCATGAGCACCGGACAGACATGTCCCAGAATGCACCTCTTCTGGTTCATAAAGACGAGACTGAAGGATTCATCACGGCTTTGGGAGACACACAACAAAGGTGGTGGTGGTGGGGGGGGGGGGTTATTATGAGAATTTTTGGGGTCAAAACATAAATGCTTATTAGGGCCCAAAGGCAGTCCTGAAGTCACACCAAAAATGGTAGAGGAGACATGAAGAGGAGGAGGAGGAAGAGAAAAATAACGTGGAGGAGAAGGACAGTTCAACTTGGATGATGTCATTACAATCGTCTTTAATGAAAAAAACAGCTGGTTTACATAATTGACTCTGGTGGAAAATATTGTTATTACAGGACATACTAATCCATTAATTACACGGTTTTTACAATACGTAAAAGATTGCCTTTGACATTTTTATGCACACACTCTATCCAGCTGGAGATAACTGATCTCCATAGTAGACAACTAAGAAATGATTGCCAAAACAGGACATCTGATAAGACTAAGCACCACCACTGATCTGTTCAAGTTAAACTTAAAGTTAAAGTTTTCAATGATAACCAAAGATGACAAACATTGGCCTATGCGGTATTTGCATCACTAAAACTGATCCGCTTGCAGAAACCCTCCTCTTACAGTTGCCCATTCCCACCAAACTCTTACACACAGTTATGCTCATGATGATATCTTACATACACATTGTGTGCCAGTCCATTTGCCCATAATATAAACGAATGCCATCGTTGACATAGTTTTCTGCTTCATAGCCTGCTTATCCTTATGATATCAGCCTTATGAGCATACTATAGACCCACCAAGCTCTTCTAAAACCAATAATTGAAATGCTGGCTCTTTTCATTTTTATCCATTATCGATCTTGTATGTATCCTTGAGTGTACATGTGCTGCATGTATGCTAATATGTTTTATCCCGACGCATGTATGAATTAATCTGCTTGCTTCTGTTTCTCTCTACCTGGCCGGCCCCAAGCAGATGGGTCCCTCCTGACGAGTAGGGTTCTGCTCAGGCTTAAGTGCTTTAGGGGGCTTCATTTTTCCAATTTCAAGTGTTATTGGCACTGTATAAATAAATGAAATTGAATTGAATTGAATTGAATTGAATTGAATTGAATTGAATTGAATTGAATTGAATCGAAGATTTTCAGTGCACCTCATACTGTTCTTGTAGTCTCTGTGCCCTTCTCCTGTTGCAGGGCTAGTTGGGACACAGAAACACTTTCAAGTAGCATTCGCTTTCCTTCCTCCTCTCGAGTTTCTATTCGTTCATAGAATGAACACCAGTAGACAGTCTTCAGCACCAGACATTTACAAACACAGACAATCAGCAGGACCGTGAGGGTCTCTGTGTGTGTGTGTGTGTGTGTGTGTGTGTGTGTGTGTGTGTGTGTGTGTGTGTGTGTGTGTGTGTGTGTGTGTGTGTGTGTGTGTGTGTGTGTGTGTGTGTGTGTGTGTGTGTGTGTGTGTGTGTGCTGGATGTGGGCAGAAAAACTGCAGCTGCTGATGTGTGACTCAATATAGTGACCTGCAGAGTGGACACACACACACACACACACACACACACACACACACACAGAGAGAGATCAACAGTCACCCCTCTTGGCCGTTGGCCCACATTGTAGACTTCTCATAAATACCCAGTGGGTTAGGGGGATGTGTCGTCCACGCAGACTTTTACAGGTCAGTCCTGGACTGGTGACACACTGCAGCGGCAGGCCTGGCATATGTGACAGAATGTGTGTGCATGCATGCACGTGTGTGTTGTGTTTATTTGTGAGTGTGGTGTGTGCCTGTGTGAGTGTTAGCATAGTACCATTCCTCCGAAACTCTTACCAAAAGGTACTGTGTGTGGCGGTGATGTGTGTGCATACATCATAGAAATACAACAAAAATGTAGTATATATATATATATATATATTAACATATAACATACATATAACTTACATATAACAGCCAACAAACCTGCCTTGCAAACCAGTCCCTATAGTAACATTG
This sequence comes from Clupea harengus, assembly GCF_900700415.2. Taxonomy (NCBI): domain Eukaryota; kingdom Metazoa; phylum Chordata; class Actinopteri; order Clupeiformes; family Clupeidae; genus Clupea; species Clupea harengus. Next base: position 8,537,297 of record NC_045157.1, read on the forward strand.
TTATTACATTAACAATGTTGTAAGAACAGTATAGTTACTTTGGAAACATCTCAGAGAAAACCCCAGACCCGGACTAAACAGAGAGAGAGAAGCTCACGCATATAGAGAAGGGGGTGTGGGGGGGTGTGGGGGGGTGAAACACCAGTGAAAGTTTTGGACAGAAGTTGGGAAACAGCTTGTGCAACACTGATATGCCTTGCTGCCAAGTGACCACAAAAATCATGTCTTTATTTTCACATACTGCCTGTGGACTGCGTCAGTCTGTTATCGTTAGTTTGAGTTTTTGTCTCTCTCTCTCACCCCCCCACCCCCCCACCCCCTTTTCCTCTCGTCTGCAATCACTTTAGTGCCACTTCAGCACTTTCCAGTGCGGAGGCATCTGAAGGCAATCGGGTGAGCGCTGGAAGCCCCATCAAAGCTGCGCAGCAGTAAAAGCAGAAGCACCTCCTCAATCCCAAACTCATCTGGAGACTCATACACACACACACTGCTACCACCACTAGAGAGAGAGAGGGAGAGAGAGGGGGGGAAAGAGAGAGAGAGAGGGAGAGAGAGAGAGAGAGAGAGAGAGGGGAGAGAGAGAAGGAGAGAAAGAGAGAGGGGAGAGAGAGAAGGAGAAAAAGAGGAGAGAGAGAAGGGAGAGAGAGAGAGACAGAGGGAAAGAAGGAGAGACTGAGAGAGAGAGAGAGAGAGAGGGTGAGACAGAGAGAGAGAGAGAAAGAGAGAGAGGGTGTATGTTTGACTTAAAACGGAAAAGAGAAGCAGGCAGATGCAGAGGAACTGGGCAGCACGCTTCTCCAGTGGCGGGGACTGCTCTCCGTAATGTTCCTGTTTCCATGTGTGTGGTTTGTGCTCCCTCTTTAAAACTGCTAATTAACTCATATGCCAATCACTCCTCTCCTCTCTCTCTCTCTCTCTCTCTCTCTCTCTCTCCTCTCCTAAAGGTCCACACATTCCCCCTGCACTTCCCAGCCTCCTGACCGCTTTCTTGTTTGTTTGTTTGTTTGTTTGGTAAGGTCTTGTTTGTTTATGGGGTTCTTCCGACGACAGCGGCTGCGCTAGCCCGCTAGCTCGCTCCCTCTGGTCGGCGGTGGGCGGTAGGGGCTGATGGATGGAGGCCTGACAGGTTTATGGGGCCTCTCTGCTGCTGGAGGGCTGTTGTTTGGGTCACTGTGGTCTTGCTGGAGGGCTTAGGATGAGCCAGGAAAGCCAAGTGCCTGCGTTTCCCAGCAGCCCTCACACTCACTTCTTCCTGGATGGGTTTCAGTTACCCATAAACCACTGGTGTCAGCCTAACAAGTGCTCTTAAAAAAGAGGCGGGAGAGAGTGAGCCACGCTACGACGGGCGATGGAGGCTGGGCAGGGCGGCGTGGAGTGGTGAGTGACGCCTAAATCACTCTAATTGTCAACAAATCTAATTAACTCTGCCGTCAGCACTGAGAAAAGGGGGAATTCGGTGAAGAGGAATTAAGGGATAATCTTTGCAAACAGATTTGGTGGAGAGACCTTTCCGGAAGGTTCTCTCTCTCTCCAGGGGCCGGTGAAGTGTCTGGACACGGAGAACTAAGCAGCATGATAATTAAAACTTTTGGGTACTTTAAGAGTCAGGGGTCAGGAGTGTATTCATCATCACAGCATTGATTGCACACACACACACACATGCACACATTGCATACGCATAACACAAAAACACACACACATTCACTCACACACACACACACACGCAGACAAATACATGCATACATTAAACAGCAAGTAATTCCAGGAGTGTTCTCTGTGGGTGTTGGTTATACGACACAGCCCACATTTTGCCAACCAGACTGCATCTCTTTGTGTTGCTAGTTCTTCCTTTCACTGTGGGCCTTTCAGGGAGACGTGGAGGTTCTCTGGCACTAGACGAAGGCTAATTTCATATGACGAGGCCTTGGGTTAGCCGCGCAGCGCGCGAGAGAGAGGAGGCTAAGGTTACACACAGCTCAAGTTTAAACACACCACGCCACTTCAGACTCATGTCGAGAGCCGCGAGTCGCTCACAGAGGCGTCTGAGGGGTTACTATAGAGCCATTACCCCTGAGGATTTACTGAAAGTGTGTGGTGTGTGTGTGTGTGTGTGTGTGAAAGAGAGAGAGGGAGGCCCAAAGCCAACAAAACACACTGTTTCTCTAAAAGACTCATATATTTCTGGAAGTGTGTGTAAGTGCCTTCACAAGCACAGCACATGTAACAGATGTTTTTTGGTAAGATGTGTGTGCAAGAGTTTGTGTGTGTGTGTGCCTCTCTCTCTCACTCAGAGTTTGTGTGTGTGTGTGTGTGTTTGTACATTTCTGTGTGTCTCTTTGTCCATCTATCTCTAACTGACTGAGTGTGTGTGAGTGTGTGTATGTGTCTGTGTGTGTATATGTGTGCCGAACTAAGCCGATATCCTTCGAGCAGTGAAGCTGGCAGGGCAATTTTCTGCTCCTATTCTGTTTTATGTGTCAGTGTTTTACCAATTTACTTTGGCAGCACTGACTTGCGGCGGGCATAATTACCCAAAGAGCTGCAGAATTCAACTGATGAAAGCTGCTACTTAAAGCGGCCAGCGAACACCGCATCAGAGGGCCGCATTTTCCCCTCTGGTGCAGTCATGAGGCACAAGAGCCTCGCCCCACGGAGGAGTATCACTTCCTCCAGCTGCCCTTTAAAACGCTGCAGATCCAAGACAATACATAGCGACTGTCCAATGTGACAAATCACAACACAAGTGTTTTCACTTTGTGCAGTAATAGCAATACAGTCGGCGGTTGAAAATGAAAAAATAAATAAAAAAGCAGCGCCTCTTTAAAGCTCCGTTCAGAGGGGGAGCTGGAGCCGTCAGTGGCTGGCAACGGAGGCAGCTGTGGTCGGAGCACTGCGGGATCAGATCACTGATATGGAAAATACCCGGAGCGGCCGAAACGCAGCCGCTGCCTCCACATCACTCCAGTCCCGCTTTATGCGCAATCAACACATTTCTGAGCCGTGGCCGACGCCGTCAGTCAGGGCCCGGAGTGGTCAGATATGCTGATATTAGCAGGGAGAGGGAGAGGAGGAGGGCAGAGAAGAGAAGAGAGGAAAGGAAAGGAGCTCGGAGAAGGAAGGGGAGGAGAGGAGTGGAGGCAGCTAGTGCAGACAGAAGCCCGTGGGAGGAGAGAGAAAAACTCCCTTTTATATCCCTCTCTCTCTCCCTCTCATCCCTCTCTCTTTCTGCCTCTCGGCTTCCTCTGAGAGTAGACTCAGAGAGAAAGAGAGAGACTCAAAGAGAACTGTGTTAAACAGAGAAAGAGAGAGAGACTCAGAAAGAGAAAGAGACGATGAATGAGTAACAGAGACCACCGAGAATGAGATAGAGAGCTAGAGAGAGAGAGAGAGAAAGAGAGAGAGAGAGAGAACAGAGAGAGAGAGAGCGAATGAGGTTAAATCTGTATGAAGGTAAAAGAGCGAGCTGATGAAGAGAAGAGATATGGAGAATGCTTGCATGACACCTTTGCTGCGGTGCCAAAGCAAGACTGGCCTGCAGCAGCACTCACTCATGCACTGTGTATCGGCATCAGCCTCAGCAGGGTGCAAACACAATACAGCCAGAGATTAGGACACACACTTTTATTAAAACAAACAAACAAACAAACAAACAAATGAAATGACATTCACAACTGACATTCATTTTCGGTAAGAGCAGCCGCACAACTGATCTCAGATCTGGATGTTTTGTGTTTCCTGCACGTTATTTATGGGAGCCAGCGGGCCACCTAAGGGTTAATAACCTCAACAACAAATCAAATGACTCAGGACGGCATTTAATATACTTTCTTAATGGGTTCCAGAGCAACAGCGTCTGGGTATCAAGTGTGCTTCCTTGAATGCCGTCCCATGCAGTCTTGGAGAGAGACAGGCCTGTGAAGGATGAGGAGGAGGAGAAGAAGGAAAAAACCATCCAGACAGATAACAGGAGTATGTTTCCATTCCTTCTCTTAATTTCATTAATTTCATCAGGAGGCTGAAGCAAGACCAGAGGCAGATGGTCTGGCCAAGAGGAGAGAAGAAGCTGCAGGAGAGATGGAACATGGAGAAGTCAGTCTAGTTCACATTCCACTAGAGTGAGGTTACACAGAGAGAGAGAGAGAGAGAGAGAGAGAGAGAGGGAGAGAAAGAGAGAGAGAGAGACTGACAGAGAGAGAGAGAGAGAGAGAGAGGGAGAGAAAGAGAGAAAGAGAGAGAGAGACTGACAGAGAGAGAGAGAGACTGGGAGAGAGAGAGAGAGAGAGAGAGAGAGAGAGAGTGACAGAGAGAGAAAATCCTGAAGATCCACCATTACAGTAGCAGTCAACACTGATGTACCCTCAGGCGGTGAGTTTCTGAAAATCATGAGGAGTATATTCCCAAAAGCTCAACCATAATAATTTTTTGAAAAGAAGATGAGGGAGACCTCAAACCAGGTGGATCCATTCCCAAACCAGGGGAATTCCAAAAGAGGGAGTATTGAATTGAAAAAGAGGAAATCTTTCAACACAAGACAAGGCCAAAAACCATGAGGGGTTGTCAACAACCAGGAGGATTCCTGTTCCAGGGAGTCACGACCAACCAAGGAACCAACCAACAGAGAGAGAGAGAGAGACAGAGAGAGAGAAAGAAACAGAGAGAGAGAGAGACAGAGAGAGAGAGCGAGAGAGAGACAGACAGAGAGAGAGAGAGAGGCCACGATTCCAGCTCCAAACCCAGGGCCATTGCAGAGGCAGGAAGAGAGCAGCGTAGAGGCTCCAGAGGCAGGAAGCAGCCAGTAGCTGGCTTCCAAACACCATCAGTCATGGCGGCTGCACGCTGTGTTCCTAGTGTTTTCGGAGCAGTGCAATTTCTGTCATCATAAAATTCACCACCACCATCCCTTCTTGTGAGAAAAGGGCTTTTTGAGGAGAACACCGTTTGGCTAGCGCACAAATGACTTTCCAAACTCGTTGAAAGGTCTCTGAAATTAACGAGACGCTTCAGTTAGCTACTAGCCGCACATGCACGAGTCTGTAAACCTAAATCCAGGTGAGTTTTGCCTAATGCTCTCTGCACGAGCATGTTTGAGCTTCGCCTGTAAATCAGAGGCTACTGGGGGGGGGGGGGGGGGGCTCGACTCCCAGCACTCGTTCCTACAGTACATTCGCTTCAGATGAGCAATTTCTGATCGGCCAGGAGGAGAGAGAGCGCATCAGCGACCAGTTGCGTCTTTGAGCCAAATTAATCACAAGTGCGATGTTATTAAATTAGTGCAGGCTTATAGGCAGATAGGACATTAAATGGCATCTTTTACGCTCCGCTGGGTTTGGCGGCTGTACATCAAGCGCTACTGATACACCTCTATATCCTGTTCCCGGCCCTCATCACCTCAGCTGCAGCTCACTCGGGGGGCCGGAATAAATAATAAATGACCCGGAATGTTCTGATGGGGTTTCCATTTGCGGGCCTGGAATTTCTTCGGGAAAGGGGATTATGGTTAATTCCGTTCCCATTTAGGCAATGCTGAAGGTACATTAGCACAGGGTGTCCCCCCTCCTCAAATCAGACAGTGTTCACCACGTCATGTCACATGACTCCTGTACTACTGTTTGCTTCAAACATCCCCTCAGCCTAGGCAGAAGCCATGGTTTATAACAGGATAATGTACAGCCATTACACAAATAGGGCATGCTTAAACTGTTTGAATTTTATGATAAACATCACATACTTGCATCTTGAATAATTACGATTTTTAATCATTCACACAAGATAGTCATTTGTTATGATTATGTTATGATATATCCGTAATTCTTATGATGATTTATATAAATTTACACTAGACACCATTGAGTCTCCATGGAGACCAGGTGGGTACACCAGGTGGGTAATAACCTTTGAGGCAGAGGGACGTGACAGAAGAGGCTCATGGCTGTTTCAGAGTAGAGTTCATCATCTCTGCAGATGTTTACATGAGAGTGTGTGTCCCAAAGGCGTCCAGTGTTCTGTGTCTCTCATGAGAGTGTGTGTCCCTACAGGCGTTTACATGAGAGTGTGTGACATGAGAGTGTGTGTCCCTACAGGCGTTTACATGAGAGTGTGTGATATGAGAGTGTGTGTCCCTACAGGCGTTTACATGAGAGTGTGTGTCCCTACTGGCGTTTACATGAGAGTGTGTGTCTCTACAGGCGTTTACATGAGAGTGTGTGTCATGAGAGTGTGTGTCTCTACAGGCGTTTACATGAGAGTGTGTGTCCCTACTGAGTTTACATGAGAGTGTGACATGAGAGTGTGTGTCATAAGAGTGTGTGACATGAGAGTGTGTGTCATGAGAGTGTGTGTCATTAGAGTGTGTGTCCCTACAGGCTTTTACATGAGAGTGTGTGTCTCTACAGGCATTACATGAGAGTGTGTGTCCCTACTGGCATTTACATGAGAGTGTGTGTCCCTACTGAGTTTACATGAGAGTGTGACATGAGAGTGTGTGTCTCTACAGGCATTTACATGAGAGTGTGTGTCTCTACAGGCGTTTACATGAGAGTGTGTGACATGAGAGTGTGTGACATGAGAGTGTGTGTCCCTACTGGCGTTTACATGAGAGTGTGACATGAGAGTGTGTGTCATGAGAGTGTGTGACATGAGAGTGTGTGTCCCTACAGGCATTTACATGAGAGTGTGTGTCATTAGAGTGTGTGTCCCTACAGGCTTTTACATGAGAGTGTGTGTCAGGGCTGAAAAACAGAGTCCATAGTGTTCCCTGTGTGCTCTTGAGGGAAAGCCTTTCACTCCACAACTGCGCTCTGCTGCCAATCAAAACGTTCCCACCATAAATTCTGCCGGCTGGTCGGAGAGTGACGCTGGAGGTGTGGTTTGTGTGGCGGATCATTCTGGAAAGACTGAGCCCGGCTCCCTCCACTCAAAGAACCCCGTCCAATCCTGTACAAGATGGCACCGCGAGCAGTTTTCACAGAGAGAGAGAGAGAGAGAGAGATAGAGGGGGTGAGGAGAGAGACAGAGAGACAGAGAGAGAGAGAGAGAAAATGAGACAGAGAGAGGGGGGAGGAGAGAGAGACAGAGAGAGAGACAGTGACACAAACTTCTACAACAAACAGTAAAATGTATTAAATGTGTTCACCAACCCCATTAGATTCAGAAGGCAATGGCGAGCATGGTTGCTCATTTTAGACACGTTCTGGAACAAGATTAAGTGAAAACCTGGAAACTACACCAAGCTGTGGCTTTCTCTGAAACCCTGAGCATTTGGAGGTTACAGAAACTTCTAAGCAGTTGTGCGACTACATGTCAATGCTACAAAACTGTTACCAAACATCATTATCAATATCATTTCTAAACAGTATTTAGTATGCCTTTATCTTGTGAAAATATTACAGTTTACATAGAGATATTCAAACAATTCTTGAAACATTTGAATTTCATCTTAATGTATCTGTTTAAAACAGATAAAAGTAAAGCTGAAAGTCTGCACTTCGATTATTTCATTTCAAATCCATTGTGGTAGCGTACAGGTGCCAAAATTATGAAAATTGTTTCACTGTCCAAATATTTCTGGACCTAACTGTATCAAGTCTTATTAGTCCACATGGTTGAATACCTTAATTAATCTAGAAATAATTAATGGTTTTCACATGCTCAAATCAGTCTTTGTCTTCGGAGCAGGAGAGAACCTTGTGATCTGATCGAGGAACAACATTTATGGGTTTTCTTTTTCATATGAAACTTCTCAACAGCACACAGCCACGTGAGCTGATCGAGGAACAGCTTTTGAGATTTATCCAAGTGAACCTGGCCAAAACCATACAGCCTCATGAGCTGATCGAGGAACAGGTGTTATGTTTTTTCCAAGTGAACCTGGCCAAAACCATACAGCTTGGCGGGCTAATCTTGAAACAGCTTTTAGGTTGTGTCCATATCAACCTGGCCAATAGCCAGCTAACCCAGGAAGAGCTTGTGTGTTTTCTCCGAGTGAACTTGGCCTACAGGACACAGTCTTATGATCTGACCCAGGACCATCAGATATAGGAACAGCTTGTGTGTTTTCCCACTTGACTCTACTCAGGATGTGATTCCAGGTCAGCGTTCCTGCTAAGCGTCGCCCACTGAGCTCCGGCCCAGATAAACATTCCTGATCCTCCATCACAAAAGGATTTTTGGAAGCACTGATTGTGATGATGGATGTGATTTGCAGCAGATATCTGTCATTCTATACGGAGCATTCACATACACACATAAGCACTTACCAACACACACACATACGCACACACACACACACACATAAGGACCTACCAACACACACACAAACACGAACATAAGCTCGTACCAACACGCACACACACACACACACACACACATAAACACACACAGACATAAGACACATACATCATACATACCAAACCGCACGTGCCATCCCATATACACACTGCCACACACTCCTCAGTACACACATACACACACACACGCACACCCTTTTCAAACCCCAAATGCCTATGAGTCTGACCGCTTTTACCCAGCATTCCTGAAGGCAGCCTGCCCCGCATGCTGCAGTCGTCACGGCGACAGTGATTGATTGAAGTATGATGGATGAAAGCAGCTGATGGCTCATCTCCCCTTTCCATTGTTGCCGCTGGACCGGCACTTCTCACCTTGTAAAGCGCTCGAGGCAAGCATGGGGCTGGGGTGGGGGTTGTGTGTGTGTGTGGGGGGGAGGCGCATTGGCCATGACAGGTGCCGCGGGTCTCTCCACACACACACACACACACACACACACACACACAGGGTGTGCTCTGTGCTCTGGCATACAGACTAGGAGCAGAGAACGGACTGAGAAACAGATGGACTAGTAGACTGACAGACAGATAGAAGAGAGAAAGAGAGGGAGAGCCTTTCTTATCAGACAATACCCCCCCACACACACACACACACATACACACACACACACACACACTCGCACTTAAGCCAAGGTGACCAAAAAGTGCAGGAAAGTACACGTTTTATCACGGCTGTGTGTGTATCGTCTTTTTTATCACCCAGAGAATTTGATCACTGAAGGACTGAAAGAACACTAGGTAGGGCACCTCTATTGGTGTTACTGAAGCTCAGCACAGAGGAACTTCTATACTTCTAAACTCTACCACTTTGCACAGCCTGTCCCTCCTTTCTGAGTGTGTTCGTTCGTTCGAAAACGATGGTGGTTAATAATGTTAGAAATCTCGATCGATCGATACGGCACACAGTGGCTCGAAGGTCTTGATGAGATTTTAGGAAAAAACTAAGAAATCTTTAGGAGTTTGCTGGGTTGAAGTTTTGCTCACGTGTGATTTATACACAGGATGCTCCCTGAACACACAGTAACCAATTTTTCCTCTCTATCTCACCCCTTGGGCTCCCACTGCCGCGCTCCGTTCCAGGAAACTTTTCCACACGTCCCCCCGGCCGTGAGCCTTTGATATCCCCGCAGCAGAGCCACTCGAGACCCATCCATCAGCTACGTAACCACGGCACTGCCGGCCCAAAACATCCCGGGCTGAACCCCCCTTTCACGCCGGCCCTCATTTGTGAATGCCAGAGCATCTCTGGTGGAGATCCGCGGTGCCACGGTGGGGTCACGGCGCCATCGCGGCTCATCCGAATGGAATGCTTGGCCAGGACGGACGCCCGTAATAACGACGCTAATCAAATTTCTCTCGAGTCATGAATCTCGTTCGTTACATTTCGGAGACGAAAGGAGATGAGAGGAGACGAGAGGGTCGCGTCGCTCCTCAGGGGGTCAAGCGTGGTCACGAACGAACTCGGCGAGCTCACTCAGACATGCAAAATGAAGTCATGTACAAGCTTAAGGGGACAATCACACAAACAAAAGATCCATGTGTGCATGAATCACTGCGACCGTGGATGTGTGTGTGTGTGTGTGTGTGTGTGTGGCAGCCGAAGCTTATTAATTGTCCATTTGAGTGTGTGCGTGTGTGTGTGCACGTACGTACGTGTTCATGTGGGACAAGTCAGTCTGGTGCAGCGGCCTTCGAAGGTGCATCTGTTAATGTGGCCAGGCCCTGGAGACGTGTTGGAATGGCTGATGGATTTAACACGTCCACTCGCATCCGTCAGCAGCGCGGGCTCTGAGACCCCCGTCCCAATGTGTTTCCTGTTAGCCGAAGGAGAGGAGTGGAGAGGAGCAGAGAGGAGAGGAGAGGAGAAGAGATGAGAGGAGAGGAGAGCAGAGCAGAGGAGCAGAGAGCAGAGCAGAGGAGCAGAGAGGAGCAAAGAGGAGAGGAGAGGAGCGGAGAGCAGAGGAGAGGATAGGAGAGGAGCGGAGAGCGGATCCGATCGGATCGGATAGGGCCGGAGTGGAGTGGCGTGGCATGCCAAGGCTGCTCCGGGGTGCAATGCGAGAGGAGCAGGATCGGTGAGCGGCCTTGACAGACCCTTCAGCGCCTGCGACACTGACGAGTGTGAGAGCCAAATGCAGCTTAGCTCATTGCATGTCACTCCACAAGCGCTCAGACGCATTCAGTCAGTGTGTGTGTGTTTTCGCACATTGTGTAGATGTGGATATCATTGTGTGCCTGTGTGTGAGTGTGTGTGTGTGTGTGTGTGTGTGTGTGTGTGTGTGTGTGTGTGTGTGTGTGTGTGTGTGTGTGTGTGTGTGTGTGTGTGTGTGTGTGTGTGTGTGTGTGTGTGTGTGTGTGTGTATTGTGTATACATGCTTGCATGGGTGTGTGGGGTTTGTATGTATGTATGTGTATGTGTTTTTGTGAGCGAGAGGGAGAGGGAGAGTGAGAGTAATAGTTATGTGTCAGTAAGGGTCGCACAGATCTGACTTTGAATCAAGTATTAACACTCCAAGCAGACTCTCTGCATAATGTCCCTTCCGTGACAAAGTTAATGTGTGAGTAGAGCCTGCTGAGTGTGTGTGTGTGTGTGTGTGTGTGTGTGTGTGTGTGTGTGTGTGTGTGTGTGTGTGTGTGTGTGTTTGTGTGTGTGTGTGTGTGTGTGTGTGTGTTGTGTGTGTGTGTGTGTGTGTGTGTGTGTGTGTGTGTGCCTGCTGAGTGAGAGGAGCCAGAGTAGCCCTCATTACTTCGTCTGCCATCGCATGTCCTCCACCTCACACCTCACACCAAACACCAATCTCTA
>NC_045157.1:8553441-8585941 GCF_900700415.2 Clupea harengus
ACAGAGGATTGCTGGGAGGCACAGATTGCGTCTCCCTTCGTCTCTCCTCCCTCTCCTCTCTCTCCTCTCCTCTCCTTGGGATAATCCCTCAGCGTGGTTGTGCCAAGGAGGGGTGTGTCTCTCTGTCTCCAGTGATAGCCAGCAGTGAGGAGCCTGAGCAAACATAATCAATGGAGGACACAAGGATACACACACACACACACACACACACACACACACACACACACACAAACACACACACACACACAGAATCTCCCCACATGTTCCTCTCACTAAAAGATCTATCACATACAATCCACCATTCACCCCCACCCCTGTGCACACACACACAGTGAGAGAGAGAGAGGCACACACACACACACACACACACACACTCATTAACCCACATCACTCCATACATTCTGCTCCTAATATTCACTGCGGTAGGCACAGCCATTTCCATTAATATAAAGGAAAAAATCAGTCCGGTGAAAACTATTTCTTGGGAACTGGCGTCATCAATTTAGGGTGCTGGTAAAAAAAAAAAAAAAAAAAACCTCCCTCTGGTTTGTCTCCCCCTGTGTCTTGGCCTCTCTCCTCCTCTCTCTTCTCCTCTGCTCTCCACTCCTCTTCGCTCCGCTCCTCTGTCTTTCCTGCGGATTACACTCTCTGCATCCATTATTAATGAGGCGAGTAGCAGTGCCATGCTGAACGTGCTGCATAGGAGATTTGTAGCTAATCCAGCTAAAAACAGCCCCAGTCACATCATGAAGAAAAAAAGCACAAATGTCAACAGTTTCACACAGGCACTGGATTAGGCAACCCCCCACATATTCACTCACACACACACACACACACACACACACACACACACACACCCTTCCCCTTCCTATCACTTATTCACTCATGCACACACACCTACCTCCAAAATATTGCTTTGCTTGGCGAGTGGTGCTTGTTACTGACGCTCCAATTTATATGGGATAGTTTTCAACTTAACACTGACACCAGAAGTGACTAATTAGACAGCGCATAGGAGAGCAAACTCAGAAAAGTCACTGACATTCAGAGCACAGAGATCTGCACTGCTAAAGTTGAAGGGAGAGCACAGAGATCTGCACTGCTAAAGTTGAAGGGAGAGCACAGAGATATGCACTGCTAAAGTTGAAGGGAGAGTGAGTGCGAGAGGAACAAAAAGACAAAAGTCTGAGTTGTTGACGGCGAGCCCACTCTACTCCACTCTTCAGGCTAATTTGATCTGAGACAGACCCTCCTGTCCTTTCCCTCCTCGCCACCTCTTGACATAAGCTGCCTCAACGCCTCCCTCCTCTCCTCTCCTCTCCTCTCTGCCTCTGTCTCTCTCTCTCTCTCTCTCTCTCTCTCTCTCTCTCTCCTTACTCAGGGTCTCTACTTCATCCCTCGTTCCCTCCCTCCTTCCCTCATCTGCCACTGTGGACCAATTAGACCGAGCGCGGCACCCCCTCCGGGCCCCCGCTGCACCTGAGTGTGCCGGCGTCCGTCTCTTTTACATGTTATTGACGCGCCGCAGACATCATGGTCGTTTGATTACACCAATTTCATTCTTGGACGATTTCCCCTTCGGCAGGTTAGTGGCGCTGGCGCGGCGGGAGTCCCCCCGTGGCCCCATCGATCCGCCGTGAGCACCCCAGCAATTAGGGCTCCCTCTCAGCATTAGTGATGAGCGGAGCGCACGCATTCACACACACACCACACACACACACACACACACACACATTGCACCCCTTGCCCCCATAAGGAGTGATTTTAGCATGCCGACACGGGTTAGATTACATACGGTTGTTGCCTTCTTAAACAATCACCCCAGGTTTGTTTATCAATTGTTGTTGTCTGGTGTTTAACACACACATACACACACACACGCGCCAGGGCTGATTTTAGCATGCTGACAGGTTAGATAGCACATTACACACGGTAGTTGCCTTCTTAAACAATTACCCTAACCCCAGGTTTGTTTATCGGTTGTTGTCGTCTGTGATATTTAACACACACACACAGTCTGTCACTCACTCTCACTCACATACACACACACACACTCTCCCTATTGATCCCCATTGCATCAATGCAACAAACAAGTAAATGGCTACAGCCAGCTGCGGTGCTGACAGACAATCTCATGCCTTGTGTCACGGTAAACTACTTCAACTGAGCCCGGCTCTGTCTTTCTCTGTCTCTCTCTCTCTCTCCTCTCTCTCTCTCTCTCTCTCTCTCTCTTCTCTCTCTCTCTCTCTCTCTCTCTCTCTCTCTCTCTCTGTCGCTCTCTCTCTCTGCTCCAGAACCTGGCAGAGTGAACGAGCCAGCAGTGGAAGTCCAAAACCACCATGACATCAGCACGGCCCTTTCGGAGGGGGGCAAATGAGATGGTAATTACATGGGGCGAGCAGACGAAACAGCCGAGTGCTTTTTAAACATACACTGCAGCCTCTGGGAGGAGAGAGAGAGAGAGAGAGAGAGAGAACGAGGGAGATGTCTGAGCAGGGCTGCTACATCACGTGCAACCAGCACCCAGGCCTCTCATGCTCCATGTAACTTTCTTTATCTATCTATGTCTCTCTCTCTCACACACACACGCACACACACACTCAATCTCTATTTCTAAATATCTCTCACTCTCACCATCTCTTGTCCCTCTCATCTGATTCTCTCTCTCTCTCTGTATGCTGGCTCGGCCAGTGTGCGGCCTGCGGAACTCAGGGGACACCTCAGATTTGTCCTCAGTCGTTTCTCCATTGCATTCGCATACACTGTAAAACAACCCTCCTGAGACTGACCATTTAATATACGGAGGCATAAACCCCTCTCTCCTTTGTGCATTTTACTGTCTGACGCTCTCCGTCTCTGTCTCTCTCCGTCTCCATCTCTCTCCCTCTCCCTCTTCTCAGCCCTTGCCCCAGACTCCCTATTTGGAATTGAACAAAAGTAGCATGGTAGAGAAAGTTACACCCACAATAAAGTCTCCTTCCAAGCCATTACTTTTGGTCTAACATATTAGCAGTACATAAACTGATTTGTTTAAAGATTTGTGGCTTTGGAAACCCTCATTTGACTGCAAATGTTGTTAAGTGTCTGCGGCGCATGGGGCCAGACAGCGGAGCAGGCGACACTCGCAAGCAGTCTTCAGCATAGACATAGTCTACATAGTCTATGGTCTCCAGCCTCCGAGTTCTCCGGCAGAAGGGGTCCCTTCCAGCCAATCAAAGAGAATCAAAGGCCCGAACGAGCTTAAATACTGCAGGCCCGGTGAATTGATGGCCTTGATTAAACTGACGCGGGTGAAGTGCTACAACGATGTGCAGTCAGAGACACAAGCCCCTGGGCCGGCAACATTGCATGGAAATTGATATTTTATTTTATTATTTTTTTGCGCTCAGAAAAAAAAAACTACAGTGCTCCAAAGGACGATGGGATTTTTTTCCCGCAAAGCCACATTACTCGTGCTCACATATACACTGTGATGATGATTTAATCATTATTTAATTGATTCCTCGTGTGTAGAGCTGGAAGCGTTCCGACACGCTCCAAACTGAACCCGTGAAAAATAATTTGTTATGCCAAACTATTAATCTTGCACGTCGGAGGGTATAAACCTTTTAAAATTTTTCCAAAACATCTCTTACACCTTATGTCACGAACGATCACCCCGCGTGTGGGTGAAAGCTGAAAGATCCGTACCAAGTATTCCACTATCTCCCTTCTTCAGAGACAGAATGCTATTTATCTTGCTGGTGATATCAAGTGAGAAATTATTTTATTTTTCGAGGTGATGGATTCACTGCCAACCGTTTTATATGCTGTGAGAAATTCTGGACAATTAGGACAACTACAGCCAGACCAGGGATGTTGAATTTCTAAGATTCAGTCTGCGTCTGAGAACAATGTCGTTTCAGTTGTCGAGCAGATCTTTTTTTCTTTTTTTTTTAAGTAGGCGGCAATCCGTTTATTTTGTTCTTGTTTATTAGCCGTTGACTGACTAATGGAACCTGCATTTATCCATCATTACATCCCTTCAATAGCACTTCTTGATTTTGTAAAAGGTTGCTGTCCAACATCAATGTATGTAAACTATAGCCTACGCTATAGGCTGTACTACTGAATAACATAATGCCAATTTCCGTATAATGCATTTTAAAATGATGAGAAATGTCCCTAATGCCGTCCCTAATACAGCTTCACATAAAAAAATAGCCAGTGTGACACCAAATAATTGGCAGCGCTCCTTTTATTATCTGTGCGAAGGATTTCCATTTCTTCAGGGTTGCCCTAGAAAAACAGAATAGTGAGGGGAAGAATAAAACTCTATTCTAATGTCCATATGTATGGCTGGCTGTGTCTGGAAGAGCCAAAGTGGTTGATGTGCTGGTTAAGAGTCAGCACAGTGCCTGGTGGGGGTCACCTCCTCTCCCACATCACAAGCCGAGGCAGAAATTCTTTCAAGTGTCCTTCTGCGTCGCCAAAGATGACAACAGCGAATCGATAAGTGCTTGAAATGAAAAGAAGCCGTCGGTTTGCCCCCGAGGCACGAGAGTCTCTGCGCGGCTGCCTTTTTCTGAACTCGCGAGCATTCCTTTACACCTTTTCCCCTCCGTGAGAAAGAAAGAGTGAAGGATCTCTCTCTTTTTTTATCTCTCCAGATGAAGGTAAGCGCGCTGCTGGGAGAGATACGCCGCGTGCTTAGATATGATGGGCGCGGGCTGGGCACGATGTGCTAGCAGACTACAGCTGATGTTTTAGCGTGGAGAGGTCTCTGGGCCACGGGCGCTGTCTTCATCAATTGGTTATGATGTTCAAGGGCTCGTGTTTACAGGTCACGCTTTGGAGGATGATCTGACCCTAAAAGCCGTCAGAGACACACTGCGCTAAACTATAAACAAACAGCTAGCAAGGTCATTTATTGCCTTAGGCTATTTATAAATCATTCATAGTAGAGATTTGGTTCTTCAAACAAAACTATTCGAGAGCATTACTCTGTGATTCGGCGTAATTAAATAAACCTGGCATCTGTCACATTGGGAGTCTAATTGACATGGTTGTTTCAGCAGGATCCATTATAAGTCTCTGCACAATGTTTCACACCAAACTCCTAAGTATTAACGCGCATAACATAAAAAAGAATCTTGCTGTAGAATCACAGCACACCTAGTCCGACTTATGCGCATCAAAAATATGTGTCCAATTTGATGTGACGACTGACGCTTGGCCAAATGAGCGTGTCAGCGCGCCCAGTTCTGAAATTCCCACGTGGCCGGGCGCATTAATGACTTGTTTAACGGGTGTATGACTAAAAATGTAAAAAGCGGATTAGGCACGTGAAACGTACGTCCGGTCTGCTTGGCTCACTTGAGATGCGAATCCAAATGAGTCTGCAGCTCGCGAATCTTTCAGTGACATTTGCATCTCAACCAGCTGTTCGCTTCATCTGCGCGCTCGTACACACGCGCGCGCGCGCCCACAGACAGATTCGTAATCTAACTAATATTTTTTGTCGAACTTTCATTGGGATCTAAGGCCTGTAAAACCTGTTGGCCTGTTTAGCCTTTGTGACTTGGCCTTAATAATACATATCGTCGCAGTGACTTGCCTTACTATTTGCAAATAAATGGCCAAGCTGTCCGCCGGGAGACAAAATTGATTTTTAGGAATTCATGATTTCATAAGGAGCTGATGGAGCTCTTTGTAGGTCGATCATATAAAAATGATTACACAAATCAAACGACCCAAAGTCTATCAAACCTGACTGTTTCACGCAGACCTTTTAGCAGTAAAACGCACCCACAAATCACGCAAATCTCATCAGTGCAATGACTGTTTTATGAATGCAATGCACATTAAATCTATAAACTGAGCTTTTAGCATACAGGCTACCATACAAAAGATGATAAATATAGCACACATATATGCATCCTAATATCATTTGAAATATAAAAAATAGCCCATGTAGAGTTATTTTATTGAAAAAGAAAAACGTTTTTAACACGATTTTCTTATTAAGGAAATAAAAACAAAGACATAGCAGACCTGCAGTTTTAGGCCTACCTATTTGAAATTATATACAAGTTAATTAATTCGTAATCTTGTTGAAATAAACAGCGACCTTTGTTTACTAATTGATATAACTATTATTAACTATATATATGTGCTAATAATTCTTGCTTTGAAATGATTATATGGGTCACGGATCGTGTTGCGCAGTTTTTTCCCCTTTCACTAGACACGCTTATGTACACACCCACACACTCTTTACACACACATACACACCCACGCGGTCAGGCTCAAAGCTCAAGAGAGGGGATACGGACCACTCACTGTCTGTCTGTGCGCGCGGGGAGAGTGCGACTCACTGAAAAAGACGACGTCTGTCTGGCCGCCTCGCGTCAGAATTGCACGCTCGGCTGTGCATATGTGTGCGCGTATGCGTGTTTGCCATCGATTGCAAGATATGAGAGACGTGGTACTCACGCACAACACCAGTGCGGTTCTGAGCTTGCAGTGGAACTGAGTCTTCTCCGCGAACTTAAGTTATTTTCTGCACCGTTGTATTGGGGACTAGTATACTCACGGTCCGGACTTCACCGCGTGGCTCACGGCGCGATTATCGGTGTGGGATTTACCTCTTCACCAGGAAACAGCGCCCACGAGACGAGTCAAACACCCGCAGTGTTTCAACAACTTGTGGTAAGTGCAGAGGCCTCGCTGTCCAGAGATGTGAGTTCATGCGAGTAACGGAATTCGTTCCGCATCGGGTTTTCCTTTCCAGCCTAATCTGTCTGCCTCTAGCGGGAGACTCGGCGGTCGGGGAAGAGGGGCACGCGGGGATGATAAGTGAAGGTCCTGGCAGGTTGTAGCGCGAGCCGCAGGATGATAATGATGCATCGTTAGCGCCGAAAGGCTAAAGCACTGGACGAGTCTTCATGGTCTGGCCCTCTTAATTAACACGAAAACATATGGCTACGGCGAGGTAGCATTCTCACACATGCATGTGCTAGCAGGAGTGATCCATTTCGTGATATAAACACAGCAACGTTAAAGGCCACGGGCTCACATTAAGCAATCCTGTTCTGTTTGAAAACTATTTTTAGGCTACAGCATTTATAAAGGTGACGTAAAGAAACTTAGACTACATATTTAGCAATTCCAAACAATTAACATAAAGGCTCTTCTGGTAGGTAAGGTAATGACAAACTAGAAATGTTATTGTCAGTGGTAATAAATATTCCTTTTACTTTAGACCTTGGGCCCGATATTTGGATCTCTGTACAAATCAAGGGCTCTAGGACAGTTGTGTAAAAGGAGTTGACGGGCTTTTTACTATTGCCATGTTTAGTTTCCTAAGTTGTGTCTGTTTTATTGAAGAATTGTTGCGCTGCGAGGTAGAACAAAAAAACGAACTAATGGTATGGGTTATAAAGAGAATATCTACAAATAGGAGAATTACTTGTGCAGTATTACTTGGTTACTACTACTGCTAATAATATGTTTGATTATTAGTTGTATTATTAGTAGTAGTTGTATTATTATTATTATTATTATTATTATTATTGTTATTTGTATAGCCTACTACCAAGGAGCCTAGCCTATAACCTAGCCCAATAATCGTGTATTAATAGTAGTACTATAATATATAATATATTATATCCAATCGCAATTTAGTAACACAATTCAACTCTTCTTCTACAGTTAAATCCGTATTCAAAATTATAATGTTGGGCTGCATACTGTGGCCACCAAATCCAGTTGTTGTTTTTTGTTTTTGTTTGTTTGTTTTTTTTAGAAATGTCCATTATTAAATTTGTACGACTGGTTTATATATTCACATAAATCTATTTGCTATAAAGATTTCGAAGTCCATGAACTTCCAACTGGTCCATAGATCTGTGTATGGTCTGTTATACTGGAAAGGCCGGTCGTGTTCGCTGAAGAAAATCAATTGTTTCACGACCACTAATTTGCCTAATGTCGCATATTAATTAATACGGTCGTTTATAAGATAAATTACGTTTATTTTTTTCCTGCAGGATTAAACAAATCACAAGTAGCACAAGGTTACACGTTCCCGTTACCCATATTTAATATTGTCGTATTCGATGTTCTTAGACATCCGTCGTCGGTCTCAGCACACGCCATTAGAGAAATACTACGCACGGGCCTGTTACTGCATCGGAACCAAGTTAGAGCAGAGATGCATTTTGTGAGCGTTATTATAGTTGATTATGCATATCGCAGGTCTGTAAACCAGGCAGGCCTAAGTCAGGCCTTACTTTGGCGATTTAGGTGCGCAAACACACACACGCAGAGAGAGAGAGAGGTCTACATGCCACCAAACATACAGACAGTCAAACATCACCTCCACTGTTTCGGGCCTCTAAGTGCAGTCACAGATGGATGCAGGAAACGCGGCGACAGATCCGTAGACCTACATAGCCGCACACTGGCGGGGAGAGGGTAGGGGAAAACGCTTAACAGCCGGGTTGCATGCAAATTTCAGCAAAAAATTATCATAAGCAAACAGCAGAAGCCTGGACTAATAAAAGCCCATCTGTGTAACTTCATATCGGGTTAGCATGGAGCTGTGATAATGAATTTTGTAATAACCCACCGAAAGACATCTCAATCACACACTAATCCTGTGATTTTACTGCAGAATCACTCAACTTCCAGCACCAAACTGCCGCAGTGCTTTTCGACACACACACACACACACACACACACACACACACACACACACACACACACACACACAGAGAGAGAGATAGAGAGAAAGAGAGAGAGAGAGAGATGGCTGCACGCACCATGTCTGAGCCGCTGGTGCATTGGCCGAAATGGGTCTTCATGACATCAATAATAACTAAAACCATATTAATTGATGTATGATTTAAAAACAAAATATATTCAAACGAAATATGTTAATATGTTAACGAATTCTTTGCACTGTGTTTGAAGACATTTTGAACTGCAGCATCAACAACAATTGTAACATCCAGTCTGAATGACAGAATTTTGTTTGTGTTTTTCAGAGGCCTTCTCCGTAATTACTATAATGGACTCCCACTGCCGCAAGCTTGCGTCAACGTGTGCGCAACTAGGTAAGTAACAGGCTGCAGCGCGCCGTGGCTCGTCTGTCTGTGTTGCCCTTTCCCTTGCCCAATACAGTCTGTTAGAACACAGTAGGGTTTTGGGAGAGGATCCTTATTGCTTCGGTGGAAACCCATCGTAAAACCCCGTGTTGCTGTAAATACATACAAATAAAATAAAAAACGATCTGCTTTCATTAGCCCTTGCGCATATGTATGCATTAACGTCCCTGCTTCACTTGAATGGGCGTAAGATGGTTCTAAAATAAGTCTGACATTTAGAAGAGGGCTTAGCCCTTGGATTGAAGGTCTGTGGTCTTAGAGCGACACCTTGTGGTCATGTCTTCATGAAGGGGAGAAAGGAGAACACAGAGTGAATGCAGGACTACACGCATGATGTTGGTGTAGCGATATATCTTTGACAAGTTGAACGTCCTACATGAATTGACTTATGACGTTTATTTATGCAGTTATATTTTTAAGAATTTGCTCATGCTGATACAGAACGTCTCTCAGATCTTCACGGTGTCATCAAATCCACTTACATTATTGGTGTGTGTGTGCGTGTATATATGTCCGGACAGAACAAAACGCAATATAAAGTATTCATAAAGTAGCCTACTTTTATTGGTTACTAACAAAAGAGTGTTCTGAATCATATTCCAACACCGCGTGACTTAAGAGTGAATGCACAGACAAAGGTTAAGGCTATACTTTATTTGTTTGCAGTAGACGGGTCCGCACCCATTTTGACACACATTTAACAAACACATACAACTGACACGTAATATAAGAGTATTCTGGGTTCCAATCCTTGCTAAACCACTAAAAATAACAAATAAATATATAAATAAATACATGCTGCTTCTATGTAATCTGTGCGATGTTTCTACAAAATCAGTTGACAAAATCAACAGTCTGGCATGTTTCTTTTCTGTTAACCATGTCTTAAAATGGCTGATTTCAATCAAAAATCAAATTAAATTTGCTTCATTAAATTCCCCGTGTTCAAGTAGGCTACATTCTCCGTGGGTTAATAAGTAGGCTATCCCAACGCGCGCGGCTGCCCCCCTCTCAATTTACGCCAATTCCTTCTTCATTAAACCAATTCAAAGATAACCGAAAAAGCACGCAGCATGCTGATATGGGGTTATTTGACTGCAGGACAAATTAGCCAGTCGACGGTAGTAATCTGAGGATGATTGGTCCACTGATAAGATAAATATGATATATAAACAGGTAATTACTGTCGGAAGTGTCGCATCGTTTCATTTAAATGCAAACGGAAGCAAAGAGATGAAGAAAAAAAAGACACTCGGACAACTTGATTATCGATGATCTCTTTTTCAGTGTTTTCTAGCGCGGTAATGTATGCGGTGCTCGTGAGATTGACTCGGGGGAAAACTAAATGCATAATGAAAGCTTCTTCGTGAGCAGGAATATACTAATGGAGGAATCTGATGTCCTCTTAATCCTATGGAAAAAGCTTTGTCGTCTCCTGCATATTGACTGACTCAGTAATGAATGGCGGTGTTGTGCGCCCTGGCCGGTAATCCGCCCAAGGCAACCCTGGCATTCTGAAGGTGCGTCGGAAATAAAGAGGAGTAATCCAGTCCAAATCTAGTATCACTTTGAACAAGATACAAGCGATTAAAATCTCCTGGCCTATCCGTCCCCAAATGTGTCAACGCTGCACAATGTTACGCATTATTTGTAGCGGGCTGTCACCACATTTACTATGTCATTAGCAAATTAAATATTTCACCAATGATTTCGTTTTAGTACAAAAAGTTCGATAGAAATTTCGGGCGACTGGTTTATATAGACCACGAACAATTAGAGACCGGACGCGGCTGTGGAAGGAGGTCTTACAAGGTTGCGGTAATAAGTAATTTATGACTGTCCACACGACTGCACTTTTCAAAATTACTTTGACAAATGAATGTTCAATAAGGAATAGTAGTCTCAGCCATAAATCTCTTTCATCTCGGTGCAGATGCACTAGAAAACTTATTTTATCACTCATGGACACACAGTGCGTCCAAGTATGCCCGAGTAAGGACCTATTAAACATTCCATTGCTCCATCAACCATAACCAAGACAAATCTGTATTCAAAACTAAAAGAACCCATAACGTAACTGAGCAACTGCTGTTAGTGGTGGGGGGTGAAACCGCAAGAAAGGGGAAAAGGTAAGGTACATAAAGCATGTAAGAAAACATGTCCCCGCATTCTCGTGACAACGACGCTGTTTTAGAGAGTGGCCACCGGTGAGTTGCGTGGCAGATAAACCCGGAAAAACCTTAAGGGTTCTTCTTGGAGCCGTCTGAGGAGAAGCCTAGATCTCGATGTGGCATCTCTCCCTCTCCCTAGTCCCAAACTCTCCCATAAGACTGCAAATGAGGCACATATCAAGGGCTTTCACGGGATTATGTTAGTGCTGTGGCAGTGATGCCTCTAGCCAGGAGATAGGCTGGAGGGGGCATACATGGGTTATATTCTGCGCCCACTACATGGTCTACACTACAGTCTACCTAAGTGCTTTCTATAAGATTATTATTATTGATATTATTATTATTATAAGTAGTAGTAGTAGTCATATGTTGCGACATCAGTTTATATTATTATTGGGTAAATCAATAGTTTATTAAAAAATACATAACGTTTCATGAGTGCAAATTTTGCCAGTCCATTGAAACTCTGTCCATGTCCAGAATTGTATTTTATAAGTGCAAATAACGGATTAATTTGCCATGGGATAGTTAGTAGTGTGAAATATATCCTCTGCAGAGGGCCATAACAAGAAAATTCAAGAAAGAAATGTCGCTGAGAATAGACCTGGACGTCACTGAAAGCCTCCTTTTAAAATTCTTAAGCAAATGAGTGTCTTATCAGATTAAAAACCACTCCAAACAGAAGAGGCTCGGTTCCCGACGAGTTGCCTCGCCAAAGCGCAGATAAAACGCGTCATTTAAGTGGCAGATAAAGATAGTAAGTGTCATTAATTTGTCCCTCAACAGGGGACTGGAGCACATCGCTTCATATTTTACAAAATGGCAGACACTTGTCGTGATTGACCCAGAGCGTGATAAATGGCCACACAACTTTCTTTTCTACGTAGACTTTTCTTGTCTGCGAAGGGCAATAGGGTAAAGTGACAATCTAGAAGACGACAATCGTCATCTAAAGGCATTTGCAATCCCCAGCATCATAGGTTGATTATATTTTGCATGTGAGCAATTTAATTGAGCCGCGCGCCTTTCGCATCCATAGTGAAATTACGAGTGATGTCACCATCATATCCTACTGCACGCGCCTGTGAGGCCTTGCTTTAAGGGGATATCCAGTGGGGGTGGATGCGCATGCTTGGGCTCCAATCTGAAACTTCAGATAATGAATGCAAAGTTGAGCCCGGAGTAGTTTATCCGAGTAAGAGGGTGATACCAATTACAATTTTCTTAGTGCTGTCACATAAGCCCTTGCAGCTAGTTATAGAATGGCTGCGCTAAGACTGGTGCTATGGACCCAGGGTTCATGCTTCCTCGAATGAGGCTCGGGGACACGGCGGGTACACAGTGTGTCCGATCTCTTTTTACATGTTTTCACGGCGAAGGAAAAATACACAAGCACTCGGGAGCACACGGGTAGTGTTCTCCTCTTTCCGTCGTGTGGGCTTTGATGGTCTGTCAAGAAGTAGGAGGATCTTTTGTGACGTCAGGGTATAGAGAGAGCCTCTGTTGGACAGACTGGGTACGTCGAACAGCTGAAATTATCGGCAAGCACCGTAGTATGTGCATGTGTGTGTGCGAGGCAGAGAGTGTGTGTGTACCCGCGGATATAATATCATCTACCTGTCCCTGTCACTCTGGTACTCCTTGCTGCAAGCGATATCAAGCCGAGCTATCTGTTTGCTCCGGCTTCGAGCGAAAGCCTTTCCTTTCCTCCGACGCGGCTCATAGAGGACTTATTTTAAGACACATTAAGCCATCTGAGCAGAGAGTTGCTTTACGAGATAATTGTAAGAAGAGCGACGCTGCTTGTAAACCTCATCACCCTCAACTCTCCGGACGCCTTTTCAACTGCTGTTTTTTCCCGCTTGCGTGGTGGGATCGGACGGGGAATCATTGCTGCCTTGGCTCCCTTATCGATGAACTCTATGAAGGATCCGCTGACTTTGGAGCACCTACACCATCACCATATCCCAGGGAATAAACTCGCTTCCCTACACCACACGCCACTTGCGATGGCTTCAACTCTACAACCGTTGCAGCGGTCTGTGGACACCAAGCACCGGCTAGAGGTGCACACCGTGTCGGACAGTTCTAGTCCAGAATCTGTAGGTAAGAGTTGACTTGCTGTCGTGGAGGTTTGGCAAACGGAGACGCGGCCAACCTTTATACACCGTTGAGATCACGACAAACAAAAGATGGCTCCCCACAATCGTCTTCTCATTCAATATATTTCAGTCCGAGGAAGTAACAGTGTATAGAGTGCAAATACTTCTCAATATGCGCACAGGAGCGAGCGCCAGCATGCTTGTGTGTGTGTGAGAGAGAGAGACAGAGAGAGATAGAGTGCGTTTGTACACGCTAGGGTGTGTATGCTGATGCGTTTGTATATGTGTGTGATTGTGTTGGTGCACTTAATGGAGCAGCTGTTTGTTTATTTTCGGTTTTATGTGTGTGTTACGATTTTACGGGGATTGTAGCTGTTTACCTGACCGCACGGCTCGAATACATTCCTTTTGGCACAGTGTTATGATTGAATATACTGTACTGCAGCCACGGGAGGCTAATTGATTTGGACGGGATTCCTTAGCAACTGATTTACAATGTCTCTGAATTCTAGAGGTACATTTTCAAGAGTTGACACCCAAACAGTCAAACAAAACAGTGCGTAAATTTGCGCGATAAGTAGGTTTTATAGCATATACTAGTGGTGTGTGTAGTTATTTAAAACATGAATCGGAAGAGTTTCATTGAATAACGTATTTATTGAATCATTTAATTACTCAAATTGCCGTGGCAGTATTTATGTTTGAACACAAATTCGAGGAAATTACATCGAATTCACCGGTTTTGTTTTTGTATTTTGTTTAGAAAAAGAAAAGGGTCAGAGTAAAAATGACGATTCCTCCGACGACCCGAAGAAGAAGCGGCAGCGACGACAGCGCACGCACTTCACCAGCCAGCAGCTGCAGGAGCTCGAGGCCACCTTCCAGCGGAATCGCTACCCGGACATGTCCACACGGGAGGAGATAGCTGTCTGGACTAATCTTACGGAGGCCAGAGTGCGGGTAAGCCTAAAACAATATATTTATCGTCATATTTTCGAATACGACAGAACTGTAAAGGCCTATAAAACTCAGTCGGCGCATCGTTATAACTCATAATCACCATCAATGACAATAATTGTAATGAGTATAATAGTAATAATGAAAACAAGATTGTATTGTTTTTGTACAATTAAGTATAATTATTTTCAGTAAATCATTTAGGGCATGGGCATTTATGGGCCTATGTATAATTAGGCTGACCATTTCTTATCGATGAGATATGGACTACGTGTTCTTTTATTTATTTATTTTTAACTGTACTTAAACTTCAGATGACATGTTCCAGTGACAGCTTGCTAGATGCGCGAGCAACAAAGTAAAAGCAGGATTGTCAGAGAGCGAAAACCGAGCAAAGTTGCTAGCGCTCCAAGCTCGGCCCTGACCCGCGTCCTGTCATTGTTAAGCAAAGGGCCAATTAGGGCGCTACAGAAATGTTTCGCAATCAACACAAGTGACGCGCCAACGATGACATATCGCTCTAAAGGCACTCGTTGGTCACTGTGAAAGAGGTGCAAAGCTAGGATTTTGTGATTGTCATTCTCGTGTTGTACACTTTAAGGTCACTACACACGGTCTCCGCCTCTGCAGGAATACACATCCAGAGATGAAGCAGCCGTGAAATGACCTAGTGACACTTGACGCTGAGGGATGAAGTGTTGGATTTAAAACACAAAATGACCCAATTAGTGCACTTATAAAAACAGCTCAGGCCCCGTACAGCATTTCAGAATAAGCGAGTAGGCATAAGACGCCAACCTGGGGGCCTGGTTGTTGGCCTACATCAAACAAGATTATGCAAAAGCAAACCTTATGCATAATTCAAAGAGCACAAGACGTGTATGTAATGATGATATAATCGTTTCTGTAGAAATGCAAGGAAAACTAATATGAAAACACATTTTATTTTATTTATTTACGTGGTGGACCAAATACAGATGTATTTAAATTCTGTACACTTCCCAAAGTAGCTTTCTTTATTTTGTAGAACGTGCTTGAGCCTTGGTTGCATTATCAGCCATGGGGACCTAATACATCTATATCCTAATTCACAATAATACATTGTATATTAAACAGTTTTCAAATCTCATTGTAAATTAAATAATTTCTGTTTATCCGGTTCCCATAAAAATATTTTCCTCACCTCTCTGACTAATTTAAATAAAATGCTGCCATTTACCATAATTTATTTTTCAGGTGTGGTTCAAGAATCGCAGAGCGAAGTGGAGGAAACGGGAGAGGAATCAACAGGCTGAGCTTTGCAAGAACGGCTTCGGCCCTCAGTTCAACGGACTCATGCAGCCCTACGACGACATGTACCCAGGCTACACGTACAACAATTGGGCTGCTAAGGGCCTAACGTCCGCTTCCCTGTCCACCAAAAGCTTCCCTTTCTTCAATTCCATGAATGTCAATCCCCTCTCCTCGCAGACCATGTTCTCCCCACCAAACTCCATCTCCTCCATGAGTATGTCATCCAGCATGGTCCCTTCCGGGGTGACTGGCGTGCCGGGATCCAGTCTCAACAGCCTCAACAACTTGAACAACCTTAGCAATCCCTCCCTGAATTCGGGCGTCCCCACGCCGACGTGTCCTTACGCTCCGCCGACGCCTCCCTACGTGTATCGGGACACTTGCAACTCCAGCCTGGCCAGCCTGAGACTGAAGGCAAAGCAGCATTCGAGTTTTGGATATGCCAGCGTTCAAAATCCGGGCTCCAATCTCAGTGCCTGCCAGTACGCTGTGGATAGACCAGTCTAACAACCGGTGACTTCACAAGCCCAGAATCACAGGAAGGAGGGACTACTTTTTCATTTTCATTCAACAAAAGGAGCACTAAAAGACAAAACCACTAAAGCAAGCGATATCCCTACGGAATTTCAAACTTTGTCGGAAGTAATTAATTAGCCATTTTCTAATAAGTATTTTTTTTTTGTCCCACACCGGCGTGTGCAGAATTTAGGATACTTTATTTTATAAAGTTGTTCCTTTTGACATTTCGGATTTGGGACATTGATTGACTGAACGGCTGTATATAATATATATCTAATTATCATCTCCAGTTTGTAGAAGAGAATGCTCTAGCTCTCCATACCTTTCAAGATTCAATTTAACACCGCATGTGAGAAAAAAAAAAAAAAACCCTAAAAAGGAATAATGTTTTGCTTGCAAACAAGGGAATGTACATACTAAACGCACCTCTCGTGTGTTCCTAACATATTACAAATTTATTATTAAATGTCTGTGTGAATATGGATTTAGATTAGAAAACTTGGGTAATAAGACGCAAATGTTGCTGAAAATGGTTTTGCTCTGTGTATTATATTTGGTACCGAATTTTGTTTCGTTTTTTTCAACATCCCAAAAATAATAAACTATTGTGTTTTATTTAATGGAAGTAAATATATTGTTCTAAACTGTTTTACAAGTTTGCTTGACGGTTTTTGTGGCGATAGAACAGGCATCTATGGCAATATTTACGTGGGCAGTCAGCTTTAGCCGGAGAAGGTTGTGTGGTGCTGTTCGATTGCGAGCCTATACGGTGACTCTAATCTATTAGGAAAACAATGAACCCCTTCAATACACATAGGCCAGACTCAAGATGCACACGCCGAGGAGGGCGAGACGTCCCGCGCAGATTAGCCACGGAATATACATGTCTGATTGAGCGAGGACCCCGAGTGATCAGCGAGGCTTGAAATAACACTGGAATAAGCATAAGCAGCTCGGGCCACACATGGGTGAACACACGAGGCCCGAGCAGGTTTAACCGGAGAGTGTAAGGAGCACAGGGAACAAAGGTCTTGGTAAAGGAGACGGATAGAAAAAAAGATATATATTCCAACAATTTCTATCTCCTAGATCTTCTCTACTAGATTTAATTTTCAAGTCGAGCCAAGTGTGTAACTGTTGAGGGATGTCATAATGTACTCATAATAGGACTTTAATAAGCCATTAGTGTGTTGGCGATGGGTATGTTTACGCATGGAATTACTGGCGCTTACAAAGTAAGTTCGTGACCAACCATGTGCGGCAGTGCTTGGGTTGAGTGCAAGTAAATATCAGTGAGCAACTGTTTGACTAAAATGGAAATGCAATCAAATACGCTATCGATATAACTATAACTATAAAACGTGGACCAATTTGTGTTGGCATAATATTAAACCAGTGCAGATGTAAAGGTATAATGTCAATAATAATAATAATAATAATAATAATAATAATAATAATAAATACATAATAATAATAGCAAATGCAGACCTAATCATCATTACAAACTGGTATAGAAGAGGAAAATAAAAACATCTCTTTCTTTGACTTCTCATATTGACTCACTGCTTCTGTTGGAAACAGAACGGATACGCTATTGTGGGTTTGTCTAGACAGGGTGTTTGTAGAGTCCATCATTATTTGCGCTGGTGCGTTTGTAGCAAACGAAAACAACGCTAAGGCACCGAGAAAATATAATTCACAAGTTTGCACAAACAATGAGAGGTATGTAGCCTGGGGACGGTGCGGAAGGGTACGTATGCGTGTGAGCTCGTGTGTGTGTGTGTGTGTGTGTGTGTGGTGTGTGTGTGTGTGTGTGTGTGTGTGTGTGTGTGTGTGTGTGTGCGTGTGCGTGTGCGCTCGTGTGTGTGTGTGCTGTCAGGAACGAGTCATGTTAAAACGGAGTTAGGATGGCAGAGAAGCCGTATCATCCTGAGAAACACTGGAAAGACTATTCACTACCAAGAGCTGTGGCACCTGGTGAGTAGGTAGCCTACATCAACTTTGCATTCTAATTATGACTTAGAATCACCTTCAATTCGGTTTAATAGGTCATTAGCTTTACAAGTCAATCTACACTGTACGGCTAATTAGGCAACGTAAACAAGGCGATTACACATGTTTGAAAGAAGTCTGCCTTAACTGTGCAAAAAAACGAAACAATAAAAAAATACCTTACTCATTATCATTTTTATTGCAGTCTTAGAATAGTTTATGCCTGACAGCCCTGTGTGTCTAATGTAAGTTAAGTTGCTGTTTTCCACAGCTTGTGGACGTGTACCATGTGTAAACCCTTCATAAGCCTAATTGTCTCTTCAAGCGCAACATTTTTACAACCAAGTCATGTGCTTCAGTCACTAAGTCATAAATCAAACTTTTCATACACACCCATAGGCCAGTGCTGTGCCATGCGACTCGCTCGGAAAAGGGAGAGGAACTCACCGACTGACCGGGTAGATATCTGAAGTCTGAGTCTCAATACACATCCCAATAAACATCGCCAGCCATGGCCCACAGGAGCACGACGGGGAAGCTTCAGTCAGCCCGAGGCCGTCAACAAGGCCGCACGGCTTCCTCTCTCTCTCTCTCTCTCTCTCTGGGTCTCTTTATGGACAAAAAAAACAGCCGGGAGGTAAGAAACATTTCACTGAAGGATTTACTTACAGTTCATTGGAAGAAAATGGTTTGATAAACAATGAATGGGTATGGCGATTTGTTGAAAGGTTAAAAAAAAAAGTAAATGGTGCGTTGGCACAAGATGTATAGGCTAAAAAAAACACCTGGAAGATTATTTTGATACATGTATTGTCATGGGCTTCAACCAGCATAAAAACCGCAACTGTTTACAACTATTATTTTGAGACATTTATTTCCAATGCAACTGTTTGCCACTTTGCAACACGGAGAGCATGGCCGCTGTAGCCTGTGGTGTTATGTGGCAGACGATATTATTTGCTATCAGACACAACTGGATGCACACACTATTAAGGTAGTTGCAAATATAAAGAGTCCAGGCATGTCAATTAAATTGCTATTTCTAATTCTGTTCTCTATTCACATTTTAACACTGTTAAGTAATTTCTTATTAACAACAGGTAATTTAAATTTTACATTGAAGGGTTTACCCACGGCTAGACCATTAAACTTTGTAAACATCACATAAACGTGGGCTATAAATAGCCTAAAGGCTGGACATTTGGAGTCATAAAGCTACTTTAAAACTACAGGACGTACCCACTGTTTATGATGTGTCTGAAATAAGACTAGTTACATAAACTATCCACTCAGAAGCCCATTCAAATGGCCTATTAAAATTCATCGCATGATCGCGGCCACATTTGCTAGCATAGGCCATTCCATCTGGAGACAATGAGAGTGAGGATTGTGGCAGGTGAAAGGAAAAAAAAAAAAGGTGAAATATTGACATAACACATTGTTCAGCTATAGGCCAAAGGCTGTCGAGTTTTTACCAAAATATTACTTGGCCAATCTTTTGTTCTTTTACATGAGGGTCAATTGGGAAACCTGTTCCTGTAGGGAAAGCGAAATTGCATTGTGTGTGTGTGTATGGAGACTATATGTGAGAATCAATGTGGATTTCCGTAGATTCCAGCGTGTTGAAACGTGCATCGAAATAATGAACCGAACACAGATTCACTCATGTACCGCTCACATTTCCCTCTCCTCTGTTGCCTGTACTCTTTTTTGAGAACTATGACTTTTCAAAAAACATGGACACTATTTATGTGGGCTGTAGAATTTCGCCGTGCCTTTGGTGCCTGAGTATAGAGGGAGTTAAGGCTGTCATAAGGCTACATAATTCAGGGAATAAATAAAGGAAATAACAATAATAAAGAAATAAGAAAAAGTAGAATGATAAAATATATGTGATGTGTAAATACACTTTTTCAAATTCTTTACATTTGCAATGCGTTTCCCTTCTTTTACAAATTAAATAAGGTGAACATGGCTCCAGTATGTTTTCTGTTCCAGCAAACGAATGACCTCCCTAGATTATTAATGATGTGTGTGTGTGTGTGTGTGTGTGTGTGTGTGTGTGTGTGTGTGTGTGTGTGTGTGTGTGTGTGTGTGTGTGTTATTGTCTCAGCATCATTTTTAAAGGTTTTATCACGATCACTGGACATCACACTTGGAAAAGAAAACAAATATACTGTATATGTGTGTGTGTGTATATATATATATATATATATGTATATCATCGCTATTTCATGAACATGGGTACATTTCTCCACCCAAATATACAAAATAAATTGCGAACAAGGGGTATGTAGGCTGCTCCACCACGCCCAAACGCCTTCCCTGTGTCATCTGGGGGAGGCTGTCTGTGTGTGTGTGTGTGTGTGTATGCACGCGGGGAGGGGATATGGTCCAATCCTGACGCAGCAGGCCAGTGCGTGGGGTCAAGCAGCAGTGACCTCCCGCATTCTCTTGCTCACCTAATGCGGAGACGCCACATGTGGTGGCGGGTCAAGAGCAGCTCGGAGAGGATTAGCACGCGTTCTCTCTGCACCATGGAAACGCAACAAACTCACCAGACCAGAGAGACTTTTGTTGGTTTATAGACACAATGTGTTAACATGTATTTTAATTAACTTGTCTAGGAGAGAGTCTGTAACGTCGCTTTTCTCTTCTTTAGTTTCAGCATGTTTTCTAAAAAGAGGTAGCTCTGAAAAACTCAAACTGTAAACACTGAAATTCAGCCAATTTGCCAAATGTACTTTCGCTCAATCATCATAGTACTCTCCAGTCTGTGAATAATGGTGGGTTTAGGAACTTGGCAAGACGGTATCGTTTTGCATCCCCAGACCCAAGCCTCCATGCCTACCTCTTCCCCCTCAACGCTTTACTTCTCCACCACAGTCTTCTGAAACTCTTAGCCAACCTGAACCAGCTCCTCCTCACTACAGACGCCGTGGGCCAACTCCCACGGCACCATGAATGTTATCCACAACACTTCAGGGATAATTTGCTTGCGCTGGACCAATTCTCTCAGAGATAGTACAGTTTCCCAGAGACCCCTTATCCTCATCCTTATTCCAACATCACCATCACTCTGCTCTCTCTCTATCTCTCTATCTCTCTCTCTCTCTCTCTCTCTCTCTCTTTATCTCTCTCTCTCTCCCTCTTTCTCTCTCTCCCTCTCCCTCTCCCTCTCCCTCTCTGTCTCTATCTCTCTCTCTCTCTCTCTCTTTCTCTCTCTCTCTGTCTACCTGTTTCCCCACTAACTGGGAGAGAGGTGAGAGAGGGGCTTGGGGTGGACATTGTAGCCACAGAGAATTGCTATGGGAGGATTGATTGTGCAGTGTTCGGGTTGAGAGTGTGTGTTGACTGTGCGTGTGAGAGAGAGAGAGAGCGAGATAGAGAAAGAGAGAGCCCTCCCCATCTGATGTGCTTGAGCTTTGAAGAGTGTAGAATAGGGCAGAGGCAGTACTTGTCGCCGCAGGCATGCACAGACAGAGAAAGAGAGAGAGAGAGAGAGAGGAAGAAAGAGAGAGAGAGAGAGAGAGAAGGGTGGAGGGGAATGGAGAGAGGGAGCGTGTGAACGATAGTAACCGGGGCAAATTTCGTGACTCGCAGGCTTCCTGCTTTCTGAAGTTTTATTAAAAAGAAACATCTTAGATGTTTTCTCTCCTGAATCGATTAGGCCTTCCACACGGAGGGCGCGCTGTGCTGCCGCACAGGAATCGCTAATGCCGTGATGATGTGTGCACAAGTGTGCATGTTGTGCTGTTCTGTGTGTGTGTGTGTGTGTGTACACATGTTTGAAAGCTGTGCGTGTGTGTGTGTGTGTGTGTGTGTGTGTGTGTGTGTGTGTGTGTTGTGACTAATAGTGTGTGTGAGTAATAAAGTTGTGATGAAAAGTGCATGAGTAAGGATACCGTGCTGTTGGTGTTTGTGTGTGTGTGTGTGTGTCTTAGTAACTGAAGCTGTGTGTGTGTGTGTGGGGGGGGGTTGTGTATGTGTGAAACAATACTGTTGTGTATGTGTGTGTGTGTGTGTGTGTGTGTGTGTGTGAGAGAGAGAGAGAGAAAGAGGGAGGGAGGGAGAGAGAGACAGTGATTGTGTGTATGAGTGAGAGAGTGCAAGAGAGAGAGAGAGGGAGGGAAAGAGAGACAGTGATTGTGTGTATGAGTGAGAGAGGGAGATGAACAGCTGACAGTCAGGCTAACTCTTTGGGGAAGCTCAGGGCTCTGGTATGGGCAGCTTAATGCTTCAGCTGAGTAGTCAGAGTGATAGGAGCATCAGCACACAGTTGGATCACACCATCCTCTTAGCGCCCACACTCCTCAGAACAGCACAGCCCTTACACTACAGTACAGCACAGCACAGCACAGCACAGCACACCCTAACACTACAGCACAGCACAGCACAGCCATTTCACTACAGCACAGCACTTACACTACAGCACAGCGAAGCACACCCTTACACTACAGCACAGCACAGCACAGCACAGCACAGCACAGCACAGCACAGCACAGCACAGCACAGCCATTCCACTACAGCACAGCACTTACACTACAGCACAGCACAGCACAGCCCTTACACTACAGCACAGCACAGCCCTTACACTACAGCACAGCACAGCACAGCCCTTACACTACAGCACAGCACACCCTTACACTGCAGCACAGCACAGTCTTTACACTACAGTACAGCACAGCACAGCACACCCTTACACTACAGCACAGCACAGCCATTTCACTACAGCACAGCACTTACACTACAGCACAGCACAGCACACCCTTACACTACAGCACAACACAGCACAGCACAGCCATTTCACTACAGCACAGCACTTACACTACAGCACAGCACAGCCCTTACACTACAGCACAGCACAGCCCTTACACTACAGCACAGCACACCCTTACACTGCAGCACAGCACAGTCTTTACACTACAGCACAGCACAGCACAGCACAGCACAGCACAGCACACCCCTTACACTACAACACAGCCCTTACACTACAGCACAGCACAGCCCCCCCCCCCCAAACACAGATTCCACCATCCGATTAATTGGTTGATTGACAGGAACACAATCAATCACCCTACCAATCCCCAGTGGCCACTCTGAGACTCTCTTTCCCAGCAGGCTCTATTGATTGCTGAAGGATTGGGAAGAGGCCCTCTGCCTTGTTTAAAGGCATACAGATTACAGAGATGGCTTCAATACTTGCTTTAAGTATCGTATGCAAAACAGAGGGGGAGAGTACATGTTACTGTATTGTTGATGAAGCAGCATTAAGCATCATCAGCCTTTTTGTGTGCAGAGTTTGTTGGATGAAAGCATCTGCCAAATGCCTAATTGGAATTGTAATCCCACTTGAAGGAGATCGTTGAAGAGGCTGAAGTTACTGAGAGCTGCTGTTCCGATATGTATATGGGTAAAGAATAACTAGGTGTTGATCTGTTCTCAGGTATTAGTCTGATTGTTTATTAGACTGACAGGTACATTAATAAATGCATATTGTAAATTAATCTTGTCCTCATTTAAAATCTTAAATTGTGAACACACCATCCTTCCTGTGCTTGTGTGTTTTGTTTGTTTGTTTGTTTGTGTGCTGCATGTTGATGAGTGATTGATTATTAATCTGTGATCAGCGGCGCAGGGGTTATCTACCACAATCTTCCTAAGAGGAAACAAGAACAAAACCTTGTGTTACCAGAGTCAGTTACATTTGTTTGCCATTTTGACTTGGACTTTTACTTTAACACTCTTACAACTTCTACCAGCACAGACTCTTTAGTCTTATGAACAGCTACACCTAAACCATGCAATGACACGTTCTCACTACTCACACTACTCTTCCCAACTTGACATATAGCCTATTTATTTTGCACTGCATTGCTTTAGTTTACTTTCGTTTTTTTTCTCAGTAAATTATTCTGATTAGATTCTTTCAGGGTGCACTCAGTAAGCATTTCAGCCACAAGCAAAACAAATAGCTCTCTCTTTAAAAACAGCTTTGTATGTTTTATAATAATAATAATTATTGTTGTTGTTATTATTGTTGTGTTGTTGTTTACCAAATAGCAGGGAGGTATGCAAACACAAACAAATGTGACAGAATGGTTTTGTGTTAAGTCTCACTGGTACACTGAAGTCTAACTGCCAAACCTTAAGGCATTATGAATGGGAGGTGTGAGTTTCACAAAGGGAAATTTCAGAGGCACATCAAAAGGCTTCACCAGTTCAGTGCACACTGACATGTTTCATCGGCACGCTCCACGCATCACGCACACCAAGACGATGTTTACTATTGACCTCTGTATGGCTGGGAGTCTCAAAATAATAGTAAGTCTCAATGACTTTGTTAAGCCACGTTAAGTCAAAGAGTAGGCCTACTGAAGCCAATAAGGACATCAGATATAACCCGTTTACAGAATCTCCGCTGTATTCTGTTGAGGACAGGCAGATTTAGAATTTAAAAAGCTGATGGCGATCGACAGGTTAACAGACCGTGTTTAAACATGCGAGGAGCTGCTTTGGAGATGGGCGGTTGGCTACACGCGCCAGCCGTCACCTGCTAGACGCCTGGTGTTGTAATCTCTGGGAGGGCAGACACGTCCGAGCCCGCTCGCAGTTAGAGCAATGTGGTGGGACTAGTTTCTTTTCTTTTCTTTTTTTTACACTATCTCCTCATTACGCGCCCTCGTTTGAGCTCCGGTTGAATAAGTCCCGGTAATCTTGGCTGGAAGGCGTCATGAGCTCACTGACATTAACGGCTCGGAGGAGTTGGTAATCAAGACACACACCGAACTGAAGGTGGGTGCAGTTGTGACGGTGGCTTGAAAGCTTTGGCTCGCGACAGAGTAGGCAGGGAACTCGCAGCTACTGAAGTAGTTTAACACATGAATTCGGAGCGCGCGCAGAGACTTTGGACCTGCTAATGTAGTGAATGGTCTCTAGCTTAATGATCATTATTAGATATATTCATGCATGTTTAACAAAGACATTTGCAAAGTAGGCCTATGGGTGCAAAGGAGGTGAAGTGTAAAATGTCAGATGACTCGGCCTAAGCTACACCTTATTCATGTCATCACTAAAAAATGTCATTCATTATTTGTTTGCTTTGTGTAACTGACTAGGGAACAGGGTGGGGTGATAATGAGGTTTGTAATGTCATGATCTTGGTGCAATAATAACTCTGCTCTATTCGACTGACACTTTTCTGCGGAACGGTCTTCTTGGCCTGGGGCTACACCGCTTATCATACAATACATGGTGTAACACTTTCTGCGCGAAGGGAAACTAGCGTGAAGGTAAGTGCACCAAGGTAATGAGATAAATCAAAATGCGAATTTTGCAAGATTGCGAATGAATCTACTTTAAGTTATATGTATCCTTTTTATTGAAGTAGAAATTGTAGCCTAGACTAATACATGGCAAGTGATACGTCATATAGATTATCAAGAAAACGGAGCACACAATGTTATTTTAATTACCCCTCCTTCAAGCAACTACCACATCTCCGTGAATGCACCATCTCCTGATTCACTGAAAACACATCTCTTCGCCTTACACGGGGCTACTCATAGTCCCACACTCCCCGCTCCATTGGGCACATTGGTTCTCCCTGTGTTGTTGTTGAGGTTGTTTGTTTTGCTGTTAGCCTTGACAATAGTTGTATAGCTACTGTATTGTTGCTGTTGTAGTAGCCTAGGCCTACTTGTTTCCATGAAATGCGACCTTGGGTTTTAGAAAGGACGTAAAATAGATAAAACGTATTATTATAAACTAATTATAACCTAATCAAAAATGATCTAATAATTTGAAGGCATCAATGATATTTATTATCTACGTTAAAAGTCAGCCCCCCCCACCACCACCCCCCTCCCCTTTCTCTCCTCTCTCTCTGCAGTCAGTCCAGTCTGAATGCTAAGCTTGAGGAGATCTAGGTTCATGATCACGCTACAGTCAGCACCAAGACCTTTTTCTTTTATTCGACTGGTCAGGTCGAGTGGAGCCCATTTGGTTCACGGCGCGGGTAGGAGTGGCCTAAAGGTGCATCACGCCCAGTCGAATAGGCCTAATGGCTTTTCTGATCTGTCTGAATGAACCCGTAAAACCCCAATGATTCTGCCGGATTAAGCGCAGATCCACTGGAGCAGCACTGTGGGCCAGGTGGGCCCAAGTGCCTGGGTGTCGTGACTGGATTGTACCAGTAGGTTGCGCCTTAACGCACAAGACCTATCTGTGCAGGACAACAAAAGAAATGTCTCCGTTAACGGGGACGGAGTTATTTGAAGCGAAGAAATAATCAGGTGTTTTTGTTTATATCTTGATATAGTACGTTATAGGAAATTCAAAAACTTTGTTCACTTCTACAAAAAAAATAATAATGAATTGCCCTTGCAAAAAGATTGGTCCCCTGTAAGGGAAAGAGCAAAAATAAGACTATTTTTATTGACATGATCAGGTTTTTTAAAGAAATTATGCTT
The DNA here is from genome assembly GCF_900700415.2 of Clupea harengus. Lineage (NCBI taxonomy): Eukaryota > Metazoa > Chordata > Actinopteri > Clupeiformes > Clupeidae > Clupea > Clupea harengus. The sequence goes on from NC_045157.1 coordinate 8,580,096, forward strand.
GATAGTCATAATACCTGTAGGCTTTTTTTTTCAGATAGCCTAAGCAGTTCTTTGAAGATGCGAATCCTGATGGTATACTTCACAGTTCTGCTAGTCAACCACCAGGCGGCGCCAAAGATGAAGGAAAGGACCGTTGAGTATCGTCGACATGTAGTTTATACGGTGCATTCTGTGTCTTTAAACGCGAAACCGAAAACCTTTACAAATATTTAGAATAAGGTGAACATTTCATCAAGATTGCCATATAAAACATTGTAAAAGAAAATGTAAACGTAATTCATGTGACTATTTATGCCTTTAATTGTTTTGAATAAAAAAATGATCAATGTCAAGCATTCATTTGGCAACAAGCCAAAGGCTGGGTAAACATCTCCAGAAACAAATAAAGACATCCAGTGAAATCTGACTGAATCCTTTCAGAAAAGCTAATTCATACAAACAAACATACAGTTAAAACAAACAGCTTGCTAGCATGGCAAATAAATACCTCGTGGTGTTTATTGCGTTTCATGATGTGACTGAGTAGTTGATGATCCTTTGTGTGTGTGATAGTGTGATGTTTTGGGCGGAGAAACCGTTGAAACAAAGATTCCGTAAATATCAATTTTATCCTGTCTGTCTGGTGTCTGGGTTGTATATTGCCTTTGAATCACACACACACACACACACACACAGACATACCCACACACACAGGCACAGACAGACACTTGTGTACAGAAAGATTGATGGAGATAATTACCAAGCACTGTAGAATATATGAATCAAGAGCCTTGTTTTAATAATTCTTATATGCTTTTCTTTTAACAGAGACATGGCTTTTCTGTGTTCCTGTGTATATGTGTAACTTTGATTAACATGCGCCACTTATTGTTTTCTCGACCCTGAGCAAATACAAGAAGCTCGGTCGAGAACCTTGTTTTGACTATGATGTTAAATACGTATGGCGTCAGCATTAGATGAATCTAAGTTTATAAACTCTGTGTGATGTTAGTGAAATTGCTTCACTTTCATCCTTGTGCTGTGAGTGAGCCCGATTGCAATTGTTCTTGTTGAATAAATGTACTGATTGACAGTTCCGGAGTCCTGAAGTAACTAGGGTGAATTTTCACCTATCAAAGACCCACTAATGTGTGCATATAGACAGCCAGGTACACACACACACAAACACACAAACACACACACACACATTATTTATCAACAGTCAACATCATAACATAGCCTTTATGCTTAGATTATCTAACTGAAATGATACAGGTAATTTAGGTGGTAAATGGTGTTGACGTATACGTTAAATCAGATGACGCAGACGTAGAATGACACACATTAGTTCCTCTATACCTTACTTGAGCAGATGAGGGTTAGGAGACAGGGGAGTATACTGTACTGTTTCTATAGCCTAGTCCACTATTCTGCCTTACACACCCACTTACTATGCATAATTAATGACACCTAAATGAGCAAGGAGGCCAACCATGTCAATATTTCATTACGATTTTTCAGAGGGATTTTCAAAATAATCAATCCTTGTAGTTTGCCTGAGGTTAATAATGCAGTATGCCTGAGTGTGCACACAGTCAGATCAGCCTTAAAAAAAACGAGTCAGTCTTGAGGGCAGACGGGGTAAGAAAAGGACATGATACCAGAGGAATAGATAGTCTACTCACAGCCACTTCTGAGGCGGTGGTCAGTTGCATAAAGAATCTTACATTCTTAATCATACTTAATAAAAAATTACAACACATTGACTTTGCCAAAGAGCAACAGCCCTTTATAAGAATAATGAGTAAATGCTTAACAGCTAAGTCAGTTGTGTGTGCTGGAATGATATGAAGGACATTGCGCCTGTGGGTGCTAAGACCCTGGTGTTCATATTGGGGAGTGTCAACTCTGGTTTAAACTATGACAGAGACCTCAAGAAGTTGTTCAGTGTGGTCAAATTGCATGACCTCGTGCAGTTTTGTGCTTAAATATTTCAAGAGAATATTTACGAGAAAACTAAGAAAATGCCAAAACAAAAGGTTCTGATGAAGAAAGAAGATATCTTGAGTATGTTTATGAAAGCTCTGCACCACGTCCATTCAACATAAAACACGAGAGAAAAGAAGATATCTTGAGTATGTTTATAAAACAGGAGAGAGAAACACACCACCACCAGAACCAGGCACCAGGAGGCAGAGCAGGAACCCGTCCAACCCTCTTCATCCGAGAGTTTCTAGATAATTCGATTTTTTTTTTTAAACATATATTTATTAAGAATTTTGTTAATTTTACAGACAAACAATAAAAGACAACACAACAAGGCACATATAATGCACTTTGCTCTCACATATAGCACATACAATAGATGTTCATGTCACAGTAGACAGTGTGTTACAAGTCATTAGGATTACATCAGCTAACTTACATTGCTTAAAGGGGAGAACAAAATGAAAGTTTCTAGATAATTACACCAATAAAAACTGCTCTGATAGGGGACGCCATGAGATAAAGCAAAGGACCCTGGGTGATACTAGACAGGAACCCAATGAGGGAGGGGATTTAATCAAGACCTAAAGCACTCTAGGGACACACCACTGCTTACTGTGTGTAAAACACATATAACTGTGCATAAAAACACATATAACTGCATAAAAACATCTATAAATGTGTGTAAAACACATATAACTATGCATAAAAACACATATAACTGCATAAAAACATCTATAAATGTGTGTAAAACACATATAACTGTGCATAAAAACACATATAACTGCATAAAAACACATATATAACGGTGTGTAAAACACAAATAACTGTGCTTAAAAACATCTATAAATGTGTATAAAACACATATATAACTGGGCATAAAAAACATATAACTGTGCATAAAAACACATATAACTGTACATAAAAACACATATATAACGGTGTGTAAAACAAATACATAACTGTGCATAAAACACGTATATCACTGTGCGTAAAAAACATATATAATTAATTGTGTATAAAACACATATCACTGTGCAAGGTTGAAATAAAGTAGTTCCCTTTTGTTTCAGTTGTGAGGACATTATAACAATAATGTATGATAATCTTTCAGTCAGCCTGCCCAAGCACATTACGCCAGTTACACTAAGAGCCAACACTTGATTGACTCAAGCCTGGGGAGGAACAAACACTCACACAATTAAACAATTAAACAGACTTGCATAGCTGGACAGCAAGGCAAGGCATCCCCATCTTCATCTTTCTTCAGTTTCCACGTTTGGACAAGAAGTATCTAAAAGGGCGCAGGGTTTAAAATACATAATCTCTTTTAATTTCACTGCTGCACTACTGAAACCTGTCACATCCAGATAGCTGTTGGCCATTCGTCTCAGCGTCACTATGTGGCTCATTAAGACGTGCTATCTGCTCTTCTCACAGGTAGAGGCAGGACCTCACAGCAGTCCCTGGTTTTAAACACCTGTCAATCAGACAATAACACCACCTGTCAGAGAGAGAGAGAGAGAGAGAGAGAGAGGGAGAGAGGGAGAGACAGTGCCTAGAGGTCTCACCTGTCCTCATGTGACCTGGCCTGATTTACTGGTTTACAAGTCCAATCTGCCTCACCCTGTCCCTATTGCCACACACACACACACAAAACACACACCCAGAGAGACAGGCACACATGCACAGCTCCTCTCCTTCTGTGCCACACACACACACCACACTGTCTCTCTCGCTCTCTCTCTCTCTCTCACACACACACACACACACACACACACACACACACACACACACACACACACACACACACACACACGCACACACATCTGTATGCTTCTTTATGTTTAAAAAAAAAAAAAAAATGTCCCCTAGAAGAACATGGGTAAGTGTACCCAAGCCAACCAATCAGCCAAGCAAACAAGCAAAACAAATACCCAATCTATGTGCGGTACACAGCTTTGCTCCAGTAATGTTGCAGTATTCTCCAGGGTGTGTGTGTGTGTGTGTGTGTGTTTGTTTGTGTGAGTGTGTGTGTGTGTGTGTGTGTGTGTGTGTGTGTGTGTGTGTGTGCGGGTGGGTGGGTGGGTGAGTGTGTGTGTGTGTGTGTGTGTGTGTGTGTGTGTGTGTGTGTGTGTGTGTGTATTTGTGTGTGTGTGTGTGTGTGGGTGTGGGTGTGTGTGGTGGTGCTGTTCAGCTGTTCATGACATAACCTCGGCGGTGTTGACATCAGAGTTGCGATACCTTTGGGACCTCTGTGCTGTGGCGTCGTGGTGAGGCAATCTGCGAAATAATCCCATTCAGAGAGGCGTTGCTTAGCAATGGCTTCTGTTTATTGGAGGCTGATGGGAGATTCGATTCCTCTATCTTGGTCACATAACAAATGATTAAAGTTCTTGAGATCAGTTTCATCTGTACTGACTAAATAAAAACCTCTTGCTTGTGATGGTAATTTTGCACCAAACAAACAGACACCTCAGTCAAGAAGGTTTTATTCAGCTGGATTGAGACATAGGAGAGAGGCAAGATTCACAAGAAGAGGCTCAACGCGTCTCTAGCGTCTCACCCCTCTGACTACTAGACAGAGAACAAACCTGACCTAAAGTATTCTATCAGTGGAGAGGGGGTTTTAATCAGAGGGCTCTGATTATATAAGTTCATCTCTAACAAGTGGTATTCATGTGATATATGATGGAATCTAATGAGCTCTTGAGTCAAACTTGAAGAATGGACCGGAAGACGAAGTCAGGATTTTGGAGTTTATTTGTCATTTTGGAGTTTATTTGTCAGCGTGGAGACACCCTCTAAGCATGTTGCTCAGAATCTGATGGACTGGTAGAAATGTGCCAACACCTTCTCACTGCCAGAATGGCCTACCTGACAGTGAGAAGGTGTTGGCACATTTCTACCAGTCTACAGATTGGAGAATACAGGAGTGTGGTGATGAAGCATTATAGGGTGTGGTCTTAAGGTCTTAAGGAAGGGGAGACACTGGGGAATTTCACCTATAGGGGAGCCGGTCCTTTGAGGCTGTGACGGAAGGGGGTTGTTCATAGCAGGATGGAGACTATTTGGGATCTGAGGAGTATGAGTTCAAATGCGTACAGGAGAACCACAAGAAGAGCTATTTGCTTTTACTGAGACAAGGACGAACATGGGCTACAGAGTGAGATAATGCTAAATAACGTAGGTAGTTCATATGTGATACAACAGGAAAAACCGCAATATTGAGTTCCATAGAACAGATACCAGTTGACACATGATGTGCACTCAAGTGTCTGAAAGGCACTATGACCTTAGAGATATACAGTTCCAAAACACCCCGTACTCCTTATCACTTAGAACAGAGACACACAGATAGAAAAGGCACATTCACACACGTACGGTATAACACACATATCTGCTTAGCCCTAATGCTAATCAACATAAAGGCAAATGCGTAAAAAAAATGAGACATTAATAATTTATATAGAAATCATAAGACATTAGTTCTTAGAATCCCTCTCATTTGCTTGGGGGGTTCCAGGGATGTCTCTCATATGAAGTGAAGGATATTGAGAGCTAGATCACTCTATTGTCATTCTATAGAGATCATTTTAGTGTCACTAAGTGAATGTTCATGCTTAACATTGAGGAAGGCCTCACAGAATGTGTTCACATGATCCCATCTAAAGCCATGCATCTGTCAATTATTTAAAAAACACCTAAATGTTTTAAACACCTGACTGTGAAGCCACTTAATTTGCTGTGTCTCTATGGATTACACCCTGTAGTGAGCTGAAGAACACACAGACCAGAGAGCTGTTAGTCTATAGCTCTAGGCTACACTATGTCAGGGCCAAATCTGTTCTAGTCAATTCTTATCATGAATGCTACGAGGA